>NC_137114.1:57785570-57813070 GCF_949357685.1 Gobio gobio
TTTGTAAAAGCCATTACGCCTATGGATTGTCCTCACATTTCACAAAAACAAACGTGTGTGTGTGTGTGTGTGTGTGTGTGTGACTGCGTGTGTGTGAGTGTTAGGGCTGAAACGATTCATCGATTTACTCGATTAACTCAATTACAAAAATTCCTCGAGGCAAAAATTCCTATGATGCGCAGGATCTGATTCACACGCTGTTCAATGTTCAGGAAGCTCACCATAGCGCGAGATACATTTTGAATTTAGTTTAGATTCTAGATGCCCAGAATGACTATAGTAACTGCATGTTTTACACAGTTTATACAGGTAAGTTAATCGCCATTCTTATAGCCTACGCGCTGCCACACACACACACACACACACACACGCGGCGCGCGCAAGCCCCGAAGCCAGATCGCTTTCACTTACGTCCTCATAAAGTTTGTCAAGTAAATGCGTTTAAAGCCTTGCCAGTTTGAACATTGAAGCGATTGAGCACTATTCAAAAACAACAATACAGACACACACACACACACACACACACACACACACACACACACACACACAAAGAATGGCAGTTAAGCAGAGAACGCAGCAAACACACACGGAGCAGAGAACACGGCACACAAACACACACACAAACACACACACACACACACTTGGATCAGAGAACGCAGCACACACACACACACACACACACACACAGACACACACACACACACGGAGCAGAGAACGCAGCACACACACACACACACACACACACACACACACACACACATAATGGCAGTTAATGGAGTCTAATGAGCCTCTCCAACTGTCAACATTTGAATTTTGTCAGTTAGAGTTTGAACTGTCTTGGCTCATCTGAACATTCCGTCAGTGAAAGTCTATGGGATTTCTCTGAGTTTTGATCAGCATTTTTAGGAAAACCGTAAGTCGGATCAGTCTGAAAAGATATAGCAACTGACCTCAGAACAGTCTTTTAGCTTTCACTCTCTTACTATAGTCCGATGCAATCTCCAGTCTTAGATCAAATGAAGTTGTTTAAATGAAGGAATTCTCCCAGAGTTGATCATACATTAATAACAGGGGCTGATCATGATAAACAAGTCACACCATCCGGGTTTAAGTTTATAGCGTGCAGTGACTAGGCTATATTGACAGAAATGGGAGATTAATAAACATGCAGAAACAATAAAAACATACAACGAGCAGCTCTTCGTTAAGATCTCATGATTGTACAGGCGATCGCATCACTCAGATAATGTTGCACAATTAAAATAAAACATGACACACATGTTTTCTAAATAATAATGTGTCTAAATAAACTGTTATAAAGATTGACGTTTATTGTAAAGCTCAAAAAAGTTTAATTTATATATAAACTCAACCTGTAGAGAACAATGACACACTCTTCACTCTCTCAGATCAGATCACCATTTTTTTGATGTAAGTGATTTACCATGTTATTTATGTGTGTGTGTGTGTGTGTGTGTGTGTGTGTGTGTGTGTGTGTGTGTGTGTGTGTGTGTGTGTGTGTGTGTGTGTGTGTGTGTGTGTGTGTGTGTGTGTGTGTGTGTGTGTGTGTGTGTGTGTGTGTGTGAGAGTGAGAGTGAGAGAGAGAGAGAGAGAGAGCTTATATAAAAACTGAAATAACAAATTATTTATCACACTAAATAATATGTAAAGATGATCACAGAAACAAAATGGATGTGATGGTGATTAAGGATGAATTCATCTTGTTCTTCATGTGTTGAAGTCCTGACTGTGTTGAGATTGAGTGTGTTTTAAGTAAAGTGTGTTAAATGTTGATCGTATCACTTTACTGAGGAGCAGCTCATGTGTTCAATCATTTACAGATCAATCACTCGATCACCTCAACTCAAGAAAGAGAGACTGAACACTTGAACACAGAAAAATATTATTTCTTACGCTTCATTTAAACAGATGTGATATTACAATTAATGAATGTCTCCCATTTTCGACTCCCAAATGCAGAGAACACAACACACACACACACACACACACACACACACACACACACACACACACACACACACAGACAGAGAGAAGAGAACGCAGCACACACACACACTCTCTCTCTCTGTCACACACACACACACACACACACAGAAAAGAGAACGCAGCACACACAAACACACAGCAGAGAACGCAGCACACACACACACGGAGTGGAGGACGCAGCGCACACACACACACACACACACAGAGCAGAGAACGCAGGACACACACACAGAGCAGCACACACACACACACACACACAGAGCAGAGAACGCAGGACACACACACACACACACACACACAGAGCAGCACACACACACACACACACACACACAGAGAAGAGAACGCACGCACACACACACACACACACACATTCATTTCTAATCTTAATGCCTAATCTGAAGAAAACGGCTTTGTGAATATTTCTTGTTTGTTAATTATATTATAAATGACATTACCTAGGCTATTTCAAATCAAAATGGCAGAATTAGACAAAAGTTTATTATTATTTTTTGTCATTTGTTTAACATTTCTGACTTAAAGAAGAAATATGAAACGTTTAGTTTAGCTACATTTCTCGCACTTGACGTCGTAAAATTGTTTACTCAGCCTCAGCAGCTTCTGTGAACATAATAAAAAAAAACTGAGGTACACACACACACACACACACACACGGAGTGGAGAGCGCAGCACTGAGGTACACACACACACGGAGTGGAGAGTAGGGATGGGCGATATGGACTTAAAAATGTATCCCGATATTTTCTAGTATTTATTGCGATAACGATATCAATGACGATAAATGTAGTATCATTCTCCATGTTTTTGGATACAAGTGAGAGCTGCATGCATTCTTGCGAGTTTCAGAAAAACAAACAATGATCTAAAGTAAAACGTACGTCATCAAATAGGCTCCTATAATACATAAAAGAAAATAAATAAATATATATATATATATATATTTATATTTAATTTAAAAAAAAAAAATGTAAAATTCCACACCAGCCTTTTCAGGAATGGAAAAGTTGCAGATATAATTGTCTTCTGTAAAAGTTCAGATAATGTTTAAATAGTGCAACTGTGCTAAAAAAACATCACACAATACAAACAGTTTTACATGTAAACCGATTCTGTATTTATTCATACACTCATGGTGCAAACAGTGGTAAAAATAGCAGAAACAGCAAAAGTAATTATCCCAAAAATGTCTTCAGATTACAAAAAAGTTGAAAATAATGATTTAATGATAGAACTTCAGTAATTTGAGTTGATAAGATAATAATAATACAAATTCTTCTACTAATAAAAATAAACTGCACTAAGGATTAATGAGCTTCTAGGTTCATGAATATTAATCATGTTGTCAGCGCTCATTCAAACTAATTTGCTGAAATCAAAACAGGCACAGTAATAGGTGCTCGCCAGCCAATGAGATTACCTGTTTGTGCATTCCTTTCTTCCTGTTCATGAAAGGCTGAATAATTCCAAATAAACGCCATTATTTTACAGGAAAATACAACAAAGAATATTGTTTACATGTAGCACATCTATTCTGTGAGGTATAAGACTCTCTCGCTCTCTCTTTGAGTGTGTGTGAAACACTGAGCGCTCTCAGTCGCGCGCCTCACACTAGTGTTAACTGTGCGTTAAATACACTGCGCATTCATTGAGTTGAACTGAAATAGTGTGCTTTACCGATCGATTGAGACAGAGCGAATCTCTTAAGCGCTCAGTCCAAGTGCTCAGTGAGTGAAAATACATCTCTATGGTTCAGATTGCCCTCAGGTACGCCTTCGTTTAGCTATGAACTCTAAAGAAAAATCTCACTCGAATCCCCGTTCAGCTGTACAAAGTGACGAACGCAGCCACCGCGGCCATCATAAAGTAAACGCTTTAAGCATCAAGAGACGGCCAGCGGCTGCACTGTGCGGATGGTTCGCGCCATCAACTAGGCTTTATCGTTATTATCACGGGAAGACAAATTCTTATCGTGGGGAGAATTTTTACCGGTATATCGCAAACGATAAGATATCGCCCATCCCTAGTGGAGAGCGCAGCACTGAGGTACACACACACACACAAACACGGAGTGGAGAGCGCAGCACTGAGGTACACACACACAAACACGGAGTGGAGAGCGCAGCACTGAGGTACACACACACAAACACGGAGTGGAGAGCGCAGCACTGAGGTACACACACACACACACACACACACAAACACGGAGTGGAGAGCGCAGCACTGAGGTACACAAACACACACACACACACGGAGTGGAGAGCGCAGCACTGAGGTACACACACACACACACACACACACACACACACACACGGAGTGGAGAGCGCAGCACTGAGGTACACACACACACACACAGAGCAGAGAACACAGCACACACACACTCACACTCACTCTCTCACACACACACACACACACTGCGCAGTCGTTTCGAATCTGTTTTCGGCTCATATTTTCTTTTTTCTCTTTCATTGATTTTTCAAAAAATATTTTCATATTTATAGCCAATGCACGGACATCAATAAATAAAGAACAGATAAAATAATCTCCTTATTTGTTGCATTATCATTATTTTTCTGTAACTCTGACTACGTGTGCTGGAATAACTGAGAAATAATATTTCATAAAAACCTTTAATATTGCCAAAGAAGTGACACCAGTGACTAAACAATGGCACCATTTTGTTACTTTATGAATAAATGAAATTATTAAATTCTCTGAAACACTGATTTGGTCTCACCAATGTATTAACATTTATATTAAATTAAATAAATCTTTACACACATGACTCATATTTGTTATTAAAGCATTAATTTCTCATGTTTAAGTGAGAATTGTTATAATGTTTTAGCTGTGATGATTGTTCTCAGTGTGACTTACGCAGCTGATCTAGTTGCTGTAACCACAGGCAGCAGCTTCTGAAGAACTTCATCTGGTGTGTTTACTGAGCCACTGTTAGAACATAAAACAATAAGTTCATTATTAATGATAATAATAATAATATCAGGAGTAAATAATACATTAAATACCCTCAAATATAGTTTTAATTAAACTGGTTTATAACGGACACAGATCTGATGTTCTTTCTCTGGTCAGTGTTTCTGTCGGTCTATTAGTCTGCATTTACACACAACACTCAGTGCTCAGATCTATGATGACATCAGATTTACTGTCCCGTCCGTTGCTATGGTGATCACTGTGTCAATCATCACAATCTCAGGAGTGACTCAGATCAATAGTTTAGCGGATTCACTCCCATAATCAGACATCCCAGCTCTCCGGGAAGTTCCAGGAGTCTCCCTCATATTGATATTGGGAGCGTCTCAAACGGACGGCTGCATCCTAGTGAGGTTGTGTCTTTCCTAGTCCAGTCCTTCTGAGGCTTGTAGACTCCAGGGGCCCGTTTCAGAAAAGAGGTTAAGTGAAAACTCTGAGTAGGTTAACCCTGAAATAAGGGAAACTCTGGGTTTTCTGTTTCAGAATGGGAGGTATGTCAAACCCGAGAAAGCAGGGTAAGTCAAGCCCGTTTCTGAAAGAGAGGTAACTTATACTCAGAGTCAGTTACCAGGGTCACTTACTCTGTGAACCTAACCTGGTCAGAAGCAGGTTTTCTTTGGTAAACCCAGAGTTTCTTTTGTTCTCCTCCCCCTTTTTAAAGCACCAGCAGTGTTTAAATACTTTATTCATTCATTCAAACGCCACAAATGCTTTTCTTATGAGTATTTTGGTCGTATTTCAAGAATTATGAATTTAATCTAAATCTAAAGTAAGCAAAGTTTACTTAAAACAAATTAAATTATCTTCCACTTGACAAAAATACAAAGTAAGAAAAGCATTCTTTGCAGGAACATTCATTGCTCATATTTTCATCATGAGGACACTGTCAAAGTGACAAAAATGGCATGTCCTTTTATACAGGATCCTGACGTTCACTTGATAATCCTCTAGAAGTAACCTGATAATTAGAATTTCCTTTAGGATTTCCAGTGGTTGGACGCATTTATGACACTCATATTCCCATCATCACACTTTCTGAAAACTGATTACTGTATGGAATGGAAGGATGCTGCCAGATGGTAGTACGAGATATATGGCATAACTACCACCACAGCTGTTAAATACATTTATTAAAATTTTTTATAGTCATCTTTATTTCCTACAAATACTTTATTATTTTTCCTGTTGGGTGTTAATATTCTTCCTCCATCTCCTCTTCATCTTTCAGTGGTGCTGGAGTTTGGCTGGCCTGAGTAGAAGTCAAATGTTAATGTCATTACCCTGATTAATAAATGTAACCGGTGGGATCAGAGAACATTTCATTATGTGAAAAGAGCATAGACCCTTTTCACATTTCTGGGTTTCCGAAGCTGAAGTCGTCATAGTTGGGTTAACTCTTATAGCGGTGAATGAGAGAATACATTAAATATATATTTTTGTGTCTCCATTTGCTCAAATAGCAAAAGAAAAACTCCACAATAGTGATTTCACAACTTTCAAAAAGATGGAAAAATTAAAATAAGATTGATAACTGCAGTGAAAAGAGAGAAAGATGTTAATTTTAACTATCACTCCCATAGACGCTGTATTAGAAACACTCTCACAGCAGCGGTAACTTGATTTTTGTAATTTGATGCAAAAGTAATATAATACAAAGTATTAGTGTTATAAATGTACATACATAAAAAAAATACAAAAAACGTTGCAGGATTTACGATATTGATGAGCATTAAAACACGTCATCACTGTGAAAAGGGTCTATGTGGGAAAAGCTGCTGCACATTGGACACTGAATGATATTTATTTAATATGTCAAATGTTTGTAAAGTCATTAAACCTACACCCATGAACATTTTATGCTTAAAGCTTTTCCTGATTGAATTATGTTTTTTTCATAGTTTTTTTAGCTGCTGCCACATTCTTTGTTTGCCTTTTGGATACCATGAAAATTAAACTTAATTAAAATAATGAAGAATTAAACTTGTGTATTGAGCCGGAAGTATGCAAACGTCTTTTTGTTTAGTGCTGTTGCCATGGTGAATCGTAATTTCGGAGCTCCATTGATCGTGGCTTTTCATAGTTGGAGTGCATGAGCTTAGCTCAGAGTCAGTCTACTCAGAGTTGATTGAACTACCTCAATTCAGCTGTTCTGAAACCCAAAACTCAGAGTTTCCCATCTCAGAGTAAGTCAACTCAGAGTTCAGGTTTAAACTCAGAGTTGGTTGAACCTCCTTTCTGAAACAGGCCCCAGTCCTCCTCAGCATTAAACACTAGGTGACGCTCTAGTAAGGGCTCATGGCTACGGCACACGTGTTCCCGCCCCCACGGTCACGCCACCAAAATACTGTTCACACTTCATTTGGGAAAAATACTTTGTATTAAAGATCTTTATATTAACTGGCTCTTCTATGAATGCAATTCAGTGAATGCCAGCCGTCTGTGTCTCCAGTGGCTCATTATTGGCAGTTTAGTGTTGAGCGATTCATTTACACCAAAACTAAAGATAACACGTGTGCCTTCATCTCTGAAAACATTATTTGTGTCTTACATTTCATAATGAGCTCAGATAAGCTCAGCTCGTTCTCCAGCAGGTCTTTTTCATGAATGTGAATGTGTGCAAAGGATTGTGGGTGATTGAGCTGAATTAAAGATGTGAAACGAAGGCCGTCAAAGGATCCTTCAAACTGAGACGGCCTTCAGAGGCGCTTGATGACGTGGCCGTCGAGATCTGCAGCCTTACTAGAACACAGCCTCCGTTTGAGAAACACCCGCAAATTATGCTCAATATCCCAGAAATCAATCTGTGCCCGTGATTTAAACACCTCTGATCTCTGTGTGTCTCTGTTCATAATGTTTTAGACTGTAATGATTGAACTCAGTGTTACTTACTGAACATTTCCAAATCCACTTAATCTGCTCAGGTCAAACTTCTGCATCGTCTGCTCTGAGGACAACAACACAAAAACTAAAGCTGCCCACTGAGATGAGGAGAGTTTCACATCACATAATCCTCTAGAGCTCATATGAGGTTGAGCTTCGTTCACTAGTGAAAGATCACCCAGTTCATTCAGACAGTGAAACAGATTGATGTATTTATCTGGAGAGGGATTCTCCCTGATCTTTTCTTTAATATAGTCGACTGTTTTCTTATTGTTGTGAGAGCTGTTTCCTGTCTGTGTGTTTAGTTCTGGTAAGAGACTCTGATTAGACTCCACTGACAGACCCAGAAGGAAACGAAGGAAAAGGTCCAGATGCCCATTTTTACTGTCTAAAGCCTCATCCACAGCTCTCTGATGGAGATCAGATAGTGAAGCTGTGTCTCCATTAGTTGGTTTTGTAATCTGGTCAAACACATTGATGTTCTTGTTTATAAAGGAGAGATGCACATATAGAGCCGCTAGATGTTCCTGAATGCTCAGATGAACAAAGCAGAAGACTTTCCCCTGATACAAGCCCAACTCCTCTCTGAAGATCTGAGTGCACAATCCTGAGTACACTGATGCTTCTGTCACATCAATGCCACACTCTCTCAGGTCTTCCTCATAGAAGATCAAGTGTCCTTTCACAAGCTGCTGATACGCCAGTTTCCCCAGTTTGACCATCATCTCTTCATCTTTCACTTTCTTCTCATAGTCCTTCTCATGTTTGATGTTGGTCTGAAGGAGCAGGAAGTGTGTGTACATTTGAGTGAGAGTTTTGGGGAGTTTTCCTTTCCGTGATTTCCTCAACATCTTCTCCAGAACAGTGGCTGAGATCCAGCAGAAAACTGGGATGTGACACATAATAAAGAGGCTCCTTGATGACTTCAGGTGTGAGATGATCCTGTCGGCCAGACTCTGATCACTGATTCTCTTCCTGAAGTATTCCTCCTTCTGTGGGTCACTGAAGCCTCGTATCTCTGTCACTCGATGGACACACTCAGAGGGGACGAGATCAGCTGCTGCGGGTCTGGAGGTGATCCAGATGAGAGCAGAGGGAAGCAGATTCCCCGCAATGAGGTTCATCAGCAGCTCGTCCACTGAGGCTGATTCAGTCACATCACACAACCTCACATCGCTCTGAAAATCCAGAGACAGACGACACTCATCCAGACCATCAAAGATGAACGACACTTTATACTTATCACTGGATATTTCCATCTCTTTGGTTTCAGGGAAAAAGACATGAAGAAGATCTGAAAGACTGAGTGTTTTGTCCTTCATCAAGTTGAGCTCTCTGAAAGGAAGTGGAAATATGAGCTGGACGTCCTGATTCTGTTTCCCTTCAGCCCAGTCCAGGATGAACTTCTGCACAGAGACTGTTTTTCCAATGCCAGCGACTCCCTTTGTCAGCACAGTTCTGATGGGTTTGTCTTGTCCAGGTAAAGGTCTAAAGATGTCATTGCATTTGATCGGTGTGTCCTCTGTTTCTGCTCTCCTGGACTGTGTCTCAATCTGTCTCACCTCATGCTCATTATTGATCTCTCCACTTTCACTCTCTGTGATGTAGAGCTCTGTGTAGATCTCATTCAGGAGTGTTGGGTTTCCCTGCTTTGATATTCCCTCACACACACACTCAAACTTCTTCCTCAGATTTGATCTCAATGTGTCGAGGACTTCAGCAGCTTTAGAGTCACGGCTGTAAGATTAAAATACCACATTATTACACAAGTTAGAGAAGTTAATAGCCATAGATCACAAAATGGATGATTTGTTTGCTGTATTATGGGACACAGAACATCATACGGTTTCTGAAATGTTTCAATCATTAATCATGTGTTTGAGTGATGTGTGATGTCATTGCAGCTCCTAAAATTAAACAACAACAAAAGTCCCACATTTTACCTGAAACCAGGACACATGCTTTCATTAAAGTCTTGTGGTTGAATCTCAGGCGTGAACACAGTTTTGTTTTTAACTGGTCTGGATTGAAGATTTGACCTTAAATCAGAATGAAGAGGGTAAAGAATCAGACACACTGATATTGATGTAATTGTGTCATTAACTGAGTAACAGACCAACAGCTTTTACAGTGTGTGAATGTATTAACAATACAATACATAGAGCTTTACACAAGAGTACAATGATCATCATTAATAGACTGAAACTTACAGGATTTGAACTCATTACACTGCTGTATATTAATAACAACTTCATAAAAATCAAATACTATAAGCATAACTTTTATAGAGATGATATACCTGAGATCAGGCCGTGTGTCTCCACTCTTAAACTTCATTGGCGGATCCATAGACCAGTCACTCTTCATAGACACACAGCTGGACTCTGGGTTTGAGCTCTTCTGCTGGACTGAACTGGAACAGAGAACAGATTCAGTTTAATCCTTTGAATGAATGAGTTCATCCAATATGATCAGAGACATTAAGTATCAAAGTTAAACCAGAATTTGAATTATATAAACTAATATTGTTTCAAAACATAATAGCTAATAAATAATAAAGAGGAACAAAAAACATTACAAGCAATGAACAAAGAGTGCTTTCAGTATTTAAGAGTGTCTGAACTGTGAGTGATTTTTCTCTTTCTCAGCTTTACTGTTGCCTGATTATTAATGATGACATCATCATAGACAGCAGGAGATCTGCACTCACACTAATGCACTGATCTCTCCTGAAATATAAGATGTGGTTTGTCCTGTTTAATTCATTAAGACATTAATGATGGTGTTGACATTAATTTTGCATCATTAAAGCATTTTGAGACGCGCACAGACGCGAGCACGAGCATCTTCACAGAGCACGGCGTGAGCATTTGAAACTGAAAGCCTTCTGTCAGTGAGTTTACTATATGTAATATATAAGCACTGCATTCCTAACGACATAAATGAAGACTTCGTAGAGCATTTGTAAGGAAAATACCGGCGGGTGAGAACACACACTGTAAGCGTGACATCAAGCAAAGTTTCTCACAGCGCATATCCTGTGCAATGAAGCCGTGAATGTCATTGTAATTCGCTTCAACCTTTCCGAATGTTATGAAATATTATTTTATGGTTCGAGTGGTGTGTGTGTGTGTGTGTGTGTGTATGTGTGTGTGTGTATGAGAGAGATGAAATGGAAGCAATCAGAATACGGGTGTTTCTAAAACACACACAGCGCCACCACACACCAGCAGTTAAAATCTAAGCTCAGAATCGATCCAGAATCATTGGAGAGAGAATCTTTTCTCCCTCCTCTATTGTATAGTATGACCAACACAATATTAGATCGATTAAACACAAACAGTTATTTTCTTTAGGCCAGGCCTGTGTGTGTGTGTGTGTGTGTGTGTGTGTGTGTGTGTGTGTGTGTGTGTGTGTGTGTGTGTGTGTGTGTGTGTGTGTGTGTGTGCGTGTCTGAGGTCCGGGTTAAACTTAATTTGATTATTTTTATTACTAGACTGCAACTTACAAGATCTGAACTCATTACACTGCTGTATATTAATAACAATTTCATAAAAAAAATCTAATACTATAACCATAACTGTTATAGAGATGATATACCTGAGATCAGGCCGTGTGTCTCCACTCTTAAAATCTATTGGGCGATCCATAGACCAGTTACTCTTCATAGACACACAGCTGGACTCTGGGTTTGAGCTCTTCTGCTGGACTGAACTAGAACAGAGAACACATTCAGTTTAATCCTTTAGATTACTGTGATCATTCTTTATGAGAGGAACCAAAAAAACTGTGTGTGTGTGTGTGTGTGTGTGTGTGTGTGTGTGTGTGTGTGTGTGTGTGTGTGTGTGTGTGTGTGTGTGTGTGTGTGTGTGTGTGTGTGTGTGTGTGTGTGTGTGTGTGTGTGTGTGTGTGTGTGATGAAAGTACCTGCATCCTGGAGAGAAATCTCCATCTGTGGATCCTTGTGGATCAGCCATGATGAAGCTGCTGGAGAATCTGATGAGTTTGATCTCCTCCACTGACTCTGAATGAACAAACATCACACACTAAATTAAATTATTACATTAAGCATCCTTCATAATTTATCTGAACACATCTGGAGTGTGTGAGGAAAGGATCATGTAACTTTGTGAACTCAAGCTCAGTCACTCATGTTTACACATATGCTGATAAATCCTCCATTAAAGATTTCACATCGAACAAACAATCACTCAAAATGTCTAATATGAGATTAATATGAGGAAGTCACACACATGAACACTCACCTCGATCAAACTTTTACAAGATACAGCTTCTCAAATCCTCCAGCTTTAACATCATAAACATACACGGACATTCCTGATTAAACTCTGATAAACCTTTCTATTAAACACTTTAAAGCTATGTTTTCCGTGTCGTATTCGTGTTTTCTATCTTAAAAGGAGAAGAAAACTCTTACTTTCACTTTCACAGAGTAACGGAGACGGGCGTTCACGAGAGCGCATGCGTGTTGTGTTCTTCTTCTTCTTCTTCTTTTGATGTTTTATGGCGGTTGGCGAACCAGTTTATGGTGCATATTCCGCCACCTACTGGGATGGAGTGTAAGGCGATGATATGAAGGGGGAAACAACTAATAGTAAAATTATACATAAATACAATTAAAATAAATAATAATAAATAAATAAATAAATCTATATTTTTTATGTAACTTTATAATCTTCAGGAAATGTATAAGTGCTTTTATAAGAACTGTTTAGTGCGTTCTGTAATGTTAGGGAATTAATGGCAGCAGATTTGAATTCCTCTTTTAACTGAAGTCTTTCCTCTTCATATGCAGTTGATCAGCACATGCTCGACGGTTTCTGGAGTCCACAATGATTACACAAACCGGATTCATGTTTCCCTCTCATCTGGACTGATTTTATTAAGAGTAGTGTCCAGTTCTCAATCCAGATATAACCGTATCATCCCTTCTATTACCATAAGCTGCTCTTATATGGACAACTCGTTTAGTCTATGTATATTAAACAAATGTCACCCTTTATTTCCTTTATCCCATCTCTCTTGCCACATCTTTCTGACAGCTCCTTTAATTAACCCTTTCATTTCTGATTGACTTAAGGGTGTGTGTTGATATTTGTAGCTTAAGAGCCGGTTTAACGCCCTTGTCCAATTCCTCATTTCCCTCCACTCCAACATGAGCCGGCACATAAACATTCTGCTATTATTCTCAGTTGGTACAAACTTTGTCGTTCTTCTATTAATATATCTTGCCTAGATTCTGGTTTTCCATGCCGTATACTTGTAAGAGCAGAATATGAATGTGAACAGATTACTCCAGTTGTAGGCTGGACTTCTTCCACCCACTGTAAGGCGATCTGAATAGTGACCATCTCTGCTGCATATCCTGATATATTATCAGCTGCTCTTTTGCCCATTTATACTTAAAGTGAGGAATATACATAGCAGCCGCTGTACGCCCAGTTTCTTTAGAACCACCTGTATAAATGAAGTATTGACTATCTAAATATTGCTTCCTATGGAAGATAATTCTGGTGTCCATGTATTAATTGAGATATTTGCAGATGAACTGTTGGCATAGAGAAGAGCCGAGGTGGATAGACTGGCAGAGGCACTGTGGGACTAATATCTCCATCACTAACACCGGTTTGCTGAGCTTGCTCATCTACTGTCCAGCCAAAGCTATTCAGAGAAGCTCATATTCCCAGCAGCTCTACAATATTTGTTTAACTGGATGGTTTGTAAAATGACCTTTAATACCAGTTCAGTAGAACATGAATTTCACGAATGTCAAGTGGCATTTCACCCATTTCTACTTGCAAAGCTGTCACAGGAGAGGATCTAAAAGCTCATATTCTAAGAGCTTGGTTTTGAATCACCTCTATCTTAATAAGCAATGATGTTGACGCTGAGCCATATATTATTCTACCATAATCAATCGATAACCTAATTAGTGCACGATATACCCTTTTTAGAGAATGCCTTGTAGCAGCCCAATCCACTCCTGCCAAGCATCTCGACATATTTACTCCTGTCTTACATTTATCAACTAGCTTCTGAATATGTGACCCAAATGTTCATTTGGAGTCCATCCACACTCCCAGATACCTCATTAGTGACACTTGCTCTAATGTTTGCTTATATAACTGTAATTTAACTTCAGGAGTTATAACATATTACCTGTGTTTTTGCTACTGAAGCTGAAATCCCCATTGATTAGCCCAGTTTTCATCAACATCTATTGCCTCCTGCATTTTCTCCCCTACATACTGCAGGTTCCTCCCTCTTTTCCACAGATCTCCGTCATCCGCGTATAATGATTTACCTGATTCAGTTTTCCCAAAATGTATCATCATGTGTAAAAGTATGGGGCTGCAAACACTACCTTGAGGGGTTTCATTGTCTATGTGATAATACCAGAGTATTCAGTCCCTACTCTCACTAGAATAGTTCGTTCTTGCAGAAAATCCATAATCCAGTGATATAATCTCCCCTTGATGCCCATTCGATCTGATTTAATTAACAGTTCTTCCTTCCACACCATGTCATTCGCTTTCTCAATGTCAGAAATACTCCTATTAGCGCTTCTTTTTCCACAAGAGCTTTCCTGATCTCATTCTCCAAGCACACGACTGCATCTAGTGTATTACGCCCCTTTCTGAACACACTCTGATACGGATGCAGCAAATTCCTGGTTTCCAAATAAAATAATACTCGTGACATAACCATTCTTTCATTACTTTGCATATGTTTGATGTTAATGCAATAGGTCTATAGTTCGTCTGAATCGAGTGTCTTTCCCAGGCTTGGCCAGAGGAGCCACAACTCCTTGTTTCCCACGAAGACAGAATTTTTCCTGATTTCCAGACTTCATTATAAAGTTAAGATTCCACTTTTCTTGCAGTTCTCCTCTTTTAGATTAGATTAGATTAGATTCAACTTTATTGTCATTACACAAGTACAAGTACAAGGCAACGAAATGCAGTTTAGGTCTAACCAGAAGTGCAATAGCAGCAAGTGCAGGATATACAACGTTTGCATAAGTGCAGGACATGGATATGTACTGAGTATATATAAATATGTCTAAAAATAGAGAGATGGTTATTACTATAAACAGAATTTACAGGTGAATATGTACAGTGAATAATATACAGATGGTTAATACTATAAACAGAATTTACAGGTGGATATGTACTATGAATATAATATAATATGCAGATGGCTATTACTATAAACAGAATTTTACAGATAGAGGTATACAATGATATGTTAGGCTAAAATGAGGAATATGGCAGTGGATTAAGGTAGTGCAATAAATTATGGACAGAAGCTATCCGAAAAAAAGTGTAAAAGTGCAGTGGAAGTGATTGCATATTACAGTTAGAAGTACGGTGCAAAATACAAATGTAAACAGTAGGTACTGTAAATAACAGTCGGCAGTGCAAATGAGCATAATCCAGTTACGGTGTGGTAGTGCAAAATGAATAAGTAAACAGTTGTTACTGTAATAAAGAGTCGGTAGTGCAAGTAACAAAGTGAAGGTGGATGTGAGGTAGGAGAGTTATCAGTATATGAGGGGAGTGGATCAGCGGGGGTTTGAGTTCAGTAAAGAGACAGCTCTGGGGAAAAAACTGTTCTTAAGTCTGCTGGTCCTGGTCCGGTGGATCCTGAAACGCCTGCCGGAGGGCAGGAGAGAAAACAGTCTGTGGGCTGGGTGAGAGGAGTCCTTGAGGATGCTGCGAGCTCGATGCAGGCAGCGTTTCCTCTGGATGTGCTCGATGGCAGGCAGTGGAGTCCCTGTGATGCGCTGGGCAGTTTTCACCACCCGCTGCAGTGCCTTGCGCTCCGCAACAGAGCAGCTCCCATACCACACTGCCACACAGTTGGTCAGGATGCTTTCTATTGCGCAGCGATAGAAGTTCACCAGGATAGCCAAGGAGAGCTGATTCTTCCTCAGTGTCCTCAGGAAGAAGAGGCGCTGGTGAGCCTTCTTGACCAGGCTGGAGGTGTTGGTCGTCCACGACATGTCCGCCGAGATGTGGATCCCCAGGAACTTGAAACTGGAGACACGTTCAACAGCCATTCCATTGATGTGGATGGTGTTGTGTGTGCCTCTTGACTCCTTCCTGAAGTCCACGATGAGCTCCTTCGTTTTGGTGGTGTTGAGGAGCAGGTTATTATCAGCGCACCATGTGGCCAGGTGCTGGATCTCCTCCCTATAGGCAGTCTCATCGTTGTTGCTGATGAGACCAATCACCGTTGTGTCGTCCGCAAACTTGACGATAGAATTAGATCCATACACAGGCTTGCAGTCGGCGGTGAAGAGGGAGTAGAGAAACGGACTTAGCACACAGCCCTGTGGTACGCCAGTGTTGAGTGTGATGGATGTGGAGCAGGTGGGTCCTGATCGAACATTCTGTGGTCTGTCAGTTAGGAAGTCCAAAATCCAGTTGCACATTGAGGTATTGATGCCCAGGTCTCCAAGTTTGGCTATTAACTTGGTTGGGATGACAGTGTTGAATGCTGAGCTGAAGTCAACAAACAGCATGCGTGCGTAAGTGTTCTTATTGTCCAGGTGAGTGAGCACAGAGTGCAGTGCCATGGAAACGGCATCCTCTGTGCTCCTATTGCTGCGGTAGGCAAACTGGTGTGAGTCCAATGTGGATGGTAGAGAGTCTTTTAGGTGTTCCAGGACCAGCCGCTCAAAGCACTTCATGACGATGGGTGTGAGTGCTACAGGGCGGTAGTCATTAGGGCACCTCGGGTTAGAGTGTTTTGGCACTGGCACAATGGATGTGCGTTTAAAGCATGAAGGTACAGCTGCTTGGGCAAGAGACAGGTTGAAAATGTCTGTAAAAACCTCAGCGAGCTGCTCCGCACATGCCCTGAGAACACGACCAGGGATGTTGTCTGGTCCAGCAGCCTTGTGCGCGCTGATCCGGCTCAGTGACTTGCAGACATCTGTGGAGGAGAGTGTGATTGGTGGGTGGTCAGCTGAGGGTTTGAGCTTGGTGGCAGTTTCTCTGTTGTCTCTTTCAAAACGAGCGTAAAAGTGATTTAGCTCGTTCAGGAAGTTGACATCAGTGGCTGCGGGGGTGGAGTGGGTGGGTTTGTAGTCACTGATGGCCTGGATGCCCTGCCACATGCGTCGAGGGTCAGAGTTGGAAAAGTGACCCTCTATCTTTAGCTTGTAGCAGTGCTTGGCCTTTTTGATGCCCCTCTTCAGGTTTGCTCTGGATGCGCTGTAGGCTTGTGCATCTCCTGATCTGAAGGCAGTATTGCGTGACTTCAGCAGGAGTCGCACTTCCCTGTTCATCCATGGCTTCTGATTTGGGTATGTGGTGATCTGTTTCTGGGTTGTAACACTGTCGATGGTGGTATTGATATGATCCAATACAGAGGAGGTGTAGGAGTCAATGTCCGTGTGAGCGCCACTGGTGGCTTGAGAAGCAAACACACTCCAGTCTGTGTGTAGAAACCTTTCCTGGATTCTTTCCTGGATTTTCTGATTCTCATACGTCCTCCATCATCAGTGATGGCACATGTTTTGCAGCAGAACTTCTGCTTTTCTTTCAGTTGCTTGAACCTCTGCTTCATTTCCACTCGTCCTTTCTGTTTTGATCAAGATGGCGGTGAAGTGCGAAGTGCCCGATTCCTCAGCGCTTCAGCCGGAGCCGGACCACACTCTAATGGAGAGGTTCTGGGATTGAGCAAAGCAAGCTATGGATCAGACTTGCTGTCTGCAGCTTTCTTCAGAAGTCTCTTGAGAATATGAACACCCTTCTCAGCCTTGCCGTTTGCCGGAGCATATTCTGGACTCCAGCTCACATGCTTGAAGTCATATTGCACTGAAAGATCTGGCCACTCTTTGCTGCTGAAACATGGGCCATTGTCACTGAGGACCGTTTGTGCTGTTCCATGTCTTGTGTTATCACACACTTTGTGGACATGTTAGGAAGTGAGGCTAATTCAGGGCAGTTTGAGTAATAGTCAATCATCACTAAATAATGATTGCCTTTCAGATGAAGAGATCCATTCCCACTTTCTCGCAGGCTTATGTTGGCCAGTCCAGAATTATCATTGGCTCTTTGATCGGCCTGCGTCTGAATCTCTGACGTGAGCCACTGTCTCACCAGATGTTCATTGTCTTTGTTAACTCCAGGCCAGCCGGTACGAATAGGGTTTCGTTTTCTACTGTGGTGCTGCGATAAATTTGTCGAGAGTTGGCTTGAGAAAGCCGGACCAGAAAGTTCGAAAGTAAGTTTTAAAAACGAAAAGTTTGAAGAATTTCAACGTAATGTTTGATGTGTTTGAAGTCAATACAGTCTATCAGAAGATATCAGAAAACAGCTATGTGGTTGCTAGGGTACTCAGGTGGTTGCTATATGGTTGCTAGGGTACTCAGGTGGTTGCTAGGGTGGTTGCTATGCAGTTGCTAGGGTACTTGGGCTGGTTGCTAAGGTCTTGCTACATGGTTGCTAGGGTACTCAGGTGGTTGCTAGGGTGGTTGCTATGCAGTTGCTAGGGTACTTGAGATGGTTGCTAAGGTGTTGCTATGCGGTTACTAAGGTTTTCGGGGTGGTTGCTAGGGTACTCTGGGTGGTTGCTATGCAGTTGGTAAGGTACTTGGGGTGGTTGCTAGGGTTTTGCTATGTGGTTGCTAAGGTACTCTGAGTGGTTGCTAGGGTCTTGCTATGCGGTTGTTAGGGTACTTGGGGTGGTTGCTAAGGTGTTGCTATGTGATTACTAAGGTATTCTAGATGGTTGCTATGGTACTCTGGGTGGTTGCTATGCAGTTGGTATGGTACTTGGGATGGTTGCTAAGGTGTTGCTATGCGGTTACTAAGGTATTATGGGTGGTTGCTAGGGTACTCTGGGTGGTTGCTATGCGGTTGCTAGGGTACTTGGGGTGGTTGCTAAGGTGTTGCTATGCGGTTACTAAGGTATTCTGGGTGGTTGCTAGGGTACTCTGGGTGGTTGCTATGCAGTTGCTAGGGTACTTGGGATGGTTGCTAAGGTGTTGCTATGCGGTTACTAAGGTATTCTGGGTGGTTGCTAGGGTACTCTGGGTGGTTGCTATGCGGTTGCTAGGGTACTTGGGGTGGTTGCTAAGGTGTTGCTATGCGGTTACTAAGGTATTCTGGGTGGTTTCTAGGGTACTCTGGGTGGTTGCTATGGTACTTGGGGTGGTTGCTAAGGTGTTGCTATGCATTTACTAAGGTATTCTAGGTGGTTGCTATGCAGCTGGTAAGGTACTTGGGGTGGTTGCTAGGGTCTTGCTATGTGTTTGCTAGGGTATTCATGTGGTTGCAAGGGTGGTTGCTATGGTATTTGGGGTGGTTGCTAAGGTCTTGCTACGTGGTTTAAACTTCTATTTTTCTGGCCCTTCCCCTTACCACTCCAGCCAAAAGAGAATCGCCACACCTTCACATGAACGCGCAAAACGAAAGGTTGGGGGAAAGGGAAGGGCTAAGGGCTAGAAATGGGATTGGGCCGAAGTACTTGCCAGGCGTACACACCCAATCGAAATCATACCTTTGCAATGTCATCATCAATCTAGGTGAGAAAGATTCGGCTTCGCTTTAACGATCGCAGAACTGAAGAACTATTAGAATAGCTGAAGAATAAAATCCGTTTTGTGTGTCTGTGGTACAATCCGAGACTCACGCCAATAACATGAAAGCTGATTGGCTGCCATATAAGATGCATGTTGGGCTCATTTGTAGTCATAATACTGCGAAGAACTACAACACCCCGGAATAAAACACACACACACACACACACACACACACACACATCACGCATGAGCATCAGAGGTAGCGTTACATGGACGTAGGAAAATGAAGACCTGTTTAAAATTATTTAAGACCTAGAACTCAATACTCCAGCGAATGTAAGACTTTTTGAGGCTTTTTAAGACCCTGTGGAAACCCTGCTCCTGGCTTCTCATCATCAGCAGTAAAACCACACCAACACCATTTTCTGACGCATCAGAGACACTTTGGTTTTCTTTGTTGGATCACACAATTGCAGTTCGGGTGCGGATGTCAACGCTATTTTCAACCACTGCCACTCAGTCTCATGTTTGTCTGTCCTCTCGAAGTCTGATGTGTTTTGTGCGAGTTGTCGTGTGTGTGATGTTCTTTCAGAAAGATCCGGAATGAACTTTCCTCTGTAATTCACCAAACCCATTACTCTTTGTGCACCTTTTCTGTCAGTGGGACTTTCCATCTCTAGAATGGCATTGATCTTCTCGCTGTCTGACTGTATTCCTTGACTTGATCGTTTTTCTCCAAGAAACACAAGTTCTTGCGCACCAAACGGACATTTGTCTTTGTTGAGTTTCACTCAGTTTGATCTTTGGTCCGTCTGCTATTGTGCTCTTGAAGCGGAGATCCCCAAATGATCATCAATGTCTGCTCTGACTCCTTCAAGTCCTTCGATGATGTTCTCCATCGCTCTGTGCCTAAAATCACAATTTCCTCACGGTTTACAAATAGTTGGAAACATTTGGGATATTGTAAGTTCTCAACTGAACAAAATATATAACACTGACCTAGCGTTGGGATATTTTACTGCAAAAATCTTAGACATTGCACCTTTAATCAGAGCTTTTTTCAGAAGTTATACCATGAAAATTATTCTCTTCTCTCATTTTTTAGCGTCTATTGCATCTGATTTTTGTGATCAATCTACACTCAAAAAACTTTAAGCACATCAGAAATGCAGGATCTTTTCAGATTCACACATTTTATTTAATAGTAAAATCCCATCAGATTGAAATGAATAATCATTATGTTAAAATATGTAAGGATTATTCAGTTTGATGGACTTTTGCTATTAATTGAAATGTGTAAATCTTGAACAAAGGCAGTCCTCCTGCATTTCTGATTTGCCATATGATCAGTAATGCTGACTGAAAACTGAACGCATGTTTCCTTCTACAGACTTTTGCAACATCTCGCTCACATTCTGTCATGTTTCTTCTTCTCCCCTCGGCTTGTGTCTCAGCGGCCGCTTAATAAACCCCAAAGGCTCTTTAAGAGCCGCTGCACAGAACGAATCTTTGACTTTGTAAGTGTATGTTCAGACTGTCAGCCCTTCTCAGTGTTTGAGTATAGATCCGCTCAGAGTCATCACTGTCTTATAATAAAGCCATTACATTTATGATCCTGTAACATCACTTCAAATGTAACGCTCTTTTGTAAATAATAATTGGCGGCCCGAGAAGGATGATGAGGTGACAGCTCGGGATGAGGAAGAGGAGGAACACGTAAGTTAGACATCATTTTCTCCAACCTTTCTAACAAAAAGCAACAAACCTGACTACAATAGTGGTCTTTTTATTTTTCAGCTTCCCGTTTGCAGATGAATATATGAGACCATCCTCCTGCCCTTGCCTCAGAAGACCCTGCCGTCCGCTGGTGGGGTAAAGCCCTATTCGGCCTGTAATAGTTTCTCGAGGGGTCATAAGGTATTTTCATAGGTCAGAGGTCAAAATAGCGGCCGGGTCATAGATATATACATAGATACCTCATTAGTGCCTGCGTGGATCATGGCGTGGATCGCTCGAATGAGGAGCTACGTATACATATCTATGACCCGGCCACTATTTTGACCTCACCTACGGGAAGTGATTCTCTCAGAAACCGATCGTTTCCTGTCTTAAGACATCAATGTGTCGTCACGAGCTGCGGGGTTTAATTTTAAGTTGTCTGTCCATGGTTTTTTTACTCTAATAGAATTAGACCCCATTGACAAGCATTATATGAGTGACACACAGCAACGGTTGAAGTTAAAAATCTTCATTTGTGTTCTACTGAAGAAACGAAGACACTACATCTTGGATGCCTTAGGGGTAAGCAGAAAAACATCAAATTTTCGTTTTTGGGTGAACTATCCCTTTAAGAAAGAGACTCTTCCTCTTCTCTCACAGCTCTCCATCATCTCCCTCTTCCTCCTCAACACTGTCTGAAAGAGTGTTTCCCACCAGGACACAGTCAGGAATGACAGATCCTGGGGTCTCTGAGTTTTCAAGAATATATCACTTCAAAATTCACTGTTTATACCCTTTTTGACCCCTGCAGAGCACCGTACCGCTGCGCTTCACTGTCATTTGGATGCATTTTAAAGATCTAGACTTTTATTACTGAAATGCTGGCAAGTACAAGAGCAATATATTTCATCACCGCTCAAAAAAAAAGAGAAGAAAAGCACGTAAACATTTGAAATGGGCCGTTATTACGGCAGAGATTATATCTGTTAAAATAACCACAGCTTTATGTTTACTCATGTAAATAAGAGGCTGTATTCACTTATTCTGCTCATTTCCATGTGGAATAAAGTGATATCCTTTATTTTGAGATAAAATACAAGACAGAAAACCATTTTAACTATAATGTGCGTCTATATATTTTCCTATTTTTACACAGATTTAAATAATTAAATAATAATTAGGATATTATTTTACTATTGTTAAATTAGATATGCATTTATTCTTATTATACCAAGCATATGACCAGTGTTGGGCACGTTACTTTAAAAAAGTAATAAGTTATAGTTAGTTACTTCTTACAAATAGTAACTGAGTTAGTAACTGAGTTACGTCATTATAAAAGTAACTAATTACCAGGGAAAGTAACTACTGTGTTACTTTTTTTTTTTTTTTTTAAATGTTCAAATATGTCAAATAACTTGGATGCCCCCAATTTTAAATATGTTAAATTAATGAATTGGACACTAAATAGAACAAATTGCTATTATAAAACATTGTACATTAATGTTTGTAATGTTGCTGTGGGACAATGTGAGAGACACCTATCAAATTCAATATATTATTGTAAATATTATCAGTAGTATTACTATAGTGTAAATATTGTGTAAATAGTATCAGTACTTCTTTACTACTCCTCTGGTAGTGGAGCTCACGTTATCACCTGGGTTTTTAGCCACTAATGTTGTGGCTGTGATGATGTGAGGCTTCATTAGATTAGAATTACTGGCCACCGACGGGGAGAGACTCTTTCTTCCTGGGCATAAGCTGCACGTTACATAAATATTCTTACCTTTCACCTCAACGAGGGAAAAGTAGCGCTTATATTTCCAGTTTGCGAAAACTACCTTTGAAGTCGTTGGACTGCCATCGCTGACTGTGCATATGCGTGTGCGTCATAGGTGTGTGTGTGTGTGTGAACTCAGCCTATCAACCTCAACCTATCAACCTCAACCTTGTCTCCCACCCACCAATCATCATCAGTATGTGTAGCACCCAACCCACCCCCAACACGCATGGCTGGCGCGCGCGCACACGCACACACACACACACACACACACACACACACGCGCGCGCACACACACACGTTGCAGGTCCGACTGACAGAGAGCCAGTCGGGATGAAAAACGCTTCAGTGAGCTCAATTATAGTAACGCCACATTTTTTTTCCTCAGTAACGCTAACGGCGTTGTAACGGGAGAAACAGTAATTCGTTTGGTTACTCGTTACTGAAAAAAGTAATTCCGTTAGTAACGCCGTTTATCTATAACGCTGTTATTCCCAACACTGCATATGACATTTTATTTACAGCACAATCATGTTATTGAGCACATGATCAGCGTTCCCGATCACAAAACTCGCTCCTCCGCCGGGAATAAATCACATCCGAATGCTCGAGTTCATCTCTGAGGTGCTGCACATTTATTTTTACGGACGTCCACGTGAGATACAATCCCCGTCCGAATAGAGCTTAAGAAAGAGACTCTTCCTCTTCTCTCACAGCTCTCCATCATCTCCCTCTTCCTCCTCAACACTGTCTGAAAGAGTGTTTCCCACCGGGACACAGTCAGGAATGACAGATCCTGAGAAAGACATCACCCTCATTCTCTTCAACAAAAAACTGCTGATGTATTTTTGGGTGGGCCAAATAATGCAGGAGAGATGCTAGAGATCTATATATTGTGCTTTTTTACATATCTTTACTCTTTATTATGTGTTATAGCTCTGAGAAGCTCAAGGACTATATATGTTTGGTAATTGTAATATTGTTTAGGTTTAGCAACTGGTAGCTAAGTGAATATAACTCAATAAAAATAATCATTGGTTACATTATACATTAATTATATTGTTTGATGAATTAATTGATGTGTCCTCATAACTTGGCAACACTTTACAAGGTTAAAAACAATCTGTAATGTTCAAAATGTGTTGGCTCAGTAATTGTACAAAGTCACACTGAATGAATGCGGATTCATTGAATGCAGAGTTTCTTGGCCATTGGTGTTTGTATTGGTTTCCATTACACACATGTATTGATCCCTAAAGGTATTAACTAAAAACAATACATTTCTCTATAATCATTAGAACTGAGAAGTTTTTACAGCAGAGAATGAAATGTTTATGACTTTATCAGTTCTCTATGGATTTCAAGGTTTATGGAGCGTGCACGTCTGTAAAGGTGACGAGGATATATAAATGTGAATGTGGTATTTTGGTCGTTAGGACGTACCTGCCATGATCCAGTGCCACTGTAACGCCGCTACGCCGAATATGGTCCGGTCCGGTTTCATCTTCACAACATAACTGTGTTAGCTTGGTATGTTTGACACTGTGACGTTTCCTTTGCTCTCCCCTCAAACATGTCAAAGCGATCACGAAGGCCAGAGATGAAGTCTCTTAAGTCTCTCTAAATATGCCCCCTCTGTATGGATAGAAAATTGATATATTAGGGCCAGGGCAGGACATTTGGTCACCCATGAACACTTATGGCAAAACACTTAGCCAGTTTGATTCTGTTCATTATTTCTGAGTAAACCTTTTCTCCCATTGTGTGTGTGTGTGTGTGTGTGTGTGTGTGTGAGTCTCACCTGTGCTCCGGCCCGGCCAGCGGTTCTGCAGTGAGTCTGTGTGCGAGTCCATTGGACAATGAGGGGGGAGGGGCTTACAGGCCACACCCACCAGGGACGGTTGGTAGGGTGTGGTCAGAGTGGGCGGAGCCTGTTTGTGGGTCAGTGAACCCAAAGCTCCAAACACAGAGTTCAGCTGACCTGAGATCAGCTGCAGAGAGTCGGCCAACTGCTGCACCTTCACTGGAACTGACAGACGATCAGACACTCCAACAACAAACAATGTGTTTCTCTACACTGCACAAAACTCCACATTTGAACAGTCAATGCTAATACTTTAACACATAATAAAACACACTTACAGGCTCTGATTCAGAAGAGATTCACAGTTGGAATTACCCCATTTTTTAGCAATAGTGTTTGTGCACAGCCGGTCTGGTGCTCTAACAGGTTCAGGAAACTGTCCTCTGTAAAATACACTTCACACACTGTAACGTACAGGCAAGAAATCCAAAACCAAGAGACATGAAACCAGGGAAACGCTCAGAAATGCAGTGATACAACGTACAAGACTTCGCAGTGAATGACAGAGTGAACATGGTTTATATAGGCTGGGGTAATGGGGTAATGTGACACAGGTGCAAACATTGAGTGATGATGAGAACAGGCAAAGGATTATGGGTAATGTAGTCTTTGATGAAATGACAGTCTGGGTTGGAGTGCCCTCTGGTAGTGATCACGGGAACTCACACTGGTTGATTGTGACACACACACACACATACACGGGTTGTGCTGTTCTGGGACAGTGTTGTAAGTAAATCTGATCCACTGGTTCCGGATTATGTCCACTTTCAGAAGGCCAAATAAAGTGCTTTTGCTTTCACAGACACACACAGCATCTCCACGACATGGCGGCGACAACAACTGACAACTGAAGCCACGCCTTCTTTCTTTGCGTGTGCATTTGTGCGGCATTATGCTAATATTTCCCCCGAGTGACGTAGCTCTGTGAGGGAGAATCTGATCGAGGTGTTTTATCTGGTCTGGATCTGCCTTCTCTTTTATTCCTGCTACAGACGGTGTGATTTCACCAATCCTGTAAGATCATCACAAATCACACTGAAGGACACGGATCTGATGAACTTGTGTACGGTGTGTGTGTGTGTGTGTGTGTGTATGACTGAACGATGATGACACCTATTGAATCTCAGGCTACGACACACGTTAGCATAGAAGAATAAACGTCATCAGCATGAGCTAGTGCTGAACAAATAGAGCGAGATCAACCGCACTTTGGTCATTGTGGTTTTTATAGGCTACACTAAAGAGAAAGGAAAACATGAAAACGCATCACATGACCCCTTTAATACATTAACACAAATGTAACATAACTATTATTATAAACATGATTATGCACTCAAGCTTCCAGTGTTTGTAAAAGAATCTTTCATTAGTCTTTGTCTCCCTCTGCTGGTCCAACACAAACACATTCAGGCTCTATATTCTCTCTGTAACAAAACACACACCTTTTGAGTTTATACTGTGTGTTTATAGAAATAAAATGGTTAATCTGTGAATGAGAAACTGTGATTTGCTGCTGTGAAATATAAGGTGTTTCACTGCCGCCTCATCAGGTCTGTCAGAGGATCGTTGAAATCTAAATGAAGTCTTAATTTATAACAGTGAAGTCACTGTATCTTCAGTCTCTGTTGATTCTGTTGAGTGTGAGTCTCTGTAGTGGATCCTTATTCACCATCAGATGATCAGCAGAACATCAGACTCTCCTCTGACGGTCAATCCTAAAATAAAACACACACAGTCACATATGCAGAGTGAGACATTACGTCCGTCACATCTTTACATCACTAACTAGATCAGCTTTATTAATTCATTCTCAAACATGATAATATAGCTTCTATCTGATGCTCAAAGTCACTTTACAAAATCAAAAGGTCATGAAAGGTCACTTTCACACAACGGACAGCTGATACAGAACCAGCAGAAATGATCATTACACTCCACTACACATTTACTTTTATTTCTAGTGAGTAAAACAGCCATTTGAACTCGAAAATATGATGATGGAAACTTTTAAAAACTATTGTTACCGTAGTGTCTCCAGTTTATAATGTGGATCATCCCTCAGACCAGAGAGCAGCTTCACTCCTGAGTCTCCTAGATTATTATCAGACAGGTACAGATTTCTCAGGTGTGAGGGGTTTGATCTCAGAGCTGAAGCCAGAGCAGCACAACCTTCATCTGTGACACCACAACTATACAACCTGTAGAGAACAATGACACACATTAAGTCTATCTCCAAAGCTAAACATGACCACTTCAACAGTCACACACACATATATATACACATATATTTATACAGTCACGTCACATTAAAGAGCGGCAAAACTGCATTTATCGTTTGAATTTCGTGAAAATTGACTGAATACTTAATATGTTCGTGTGGGAACTCGGATTGACGTGTGTTCTGCGCTTTAAACAAGCCGACTGTGAACTGTTAAAGATTGCACTCGGAAACCGCTCAGTACACACACACCGAACCGAAAGCCCCATACCGAAACGGTGTGTGTGTGACTGTGTGTGTGTGTGAGAGAGAGAGAGTGTGTGTGTGTGTGTGTGTGTGTGTGTGTGTGTGTGTGTGTGACTGTGTGTGTGAGAGAGTGTGTGTGTGTGTGTGTGTGTGTGTGTTACTGTGTGTGTGTGTGTGTGTGTGTGTGTGTGTGTGTGTGTGTGTGTGTGTGACTATGT
>NC_137114.1:57823070-57833070 GCF_949357685.1 Gobio gobio
TAGCTCCACGAGTCGGTGGGCGGGGCTTGAGGCGGAGCTTCTGCATCCTATTACGTCAGTGGTCGACATATTCAGAGATCTCTCGTTTTCTGGGCCTGGTGTCAATAAAAGCTTTTCTTTGACTAACAAGGAAGTTTTCAGCTCTGAAACGTACAGGATATTCTTATATCACGATTAACTTTTATATATCAAAAGCTCAAGGGAAAGTTGATTTCTCAATTCATCACCCCTTTAATGCTTTCTATGCATTAGAAAATGAAGCTTTCATATGATCTTAGCAGCATGATGAGTAAATTATATTAACTGGAATAAACTGGACAGAAAGTGAGCAGAGAATGTGACCAATCGTGAGGCTGTCCATAACTTGGGTCTAGCACGAGTGTAAGCGAACTTAAACATTTATTCTATTACATAAATATTTTGAAACAGATTTCCATGACATTAGTCTCATTTGATTTACCTTATCCACCAATTAAAACTATTAATAAAATAATTCTGAAATATATAAAATAAGTATATGCCAACACTTTTATATGACCTAATAAATAAATATAGACTGTAAGCATTGAATAAATGATTGTGATTTTTTTTTAAGTATTATTATTTTGTTAATCTTAAATGTTCCAGAAAATAAGATTAAATATGTTTTGCAAAAACATAATTCATGCATTAGAGGGTTATGAATAAATTAAATTATAAAATTCACAGTGTGACGTGTAGGTGACGCTCATTTGCAATAACACCACCGGCCTCGCACCGTTCTCTCACGGCTCTCGCCCGCCCTGCTCGTCACACACAGAGACTCAGTTTCAGGTCAGAGTCACGTATGATCTTACCACAGTATCTCCAGTTTACAGTGAGGATTCTCCAGTACAGCAGAGAGCAGCTTCACTCCTGAGTCTCCTAGATTATTAAATGACAGATTCAGTTCTCTCAGGTGTGAGGGGTTTGATCTCAGAGCTGAAGCCAGAGCAGCACAACCTTCATCTGTGACACCACACCTCCACAACCTGTAGAGAACAATGACACACATTAAGTCTATCTCCAAAGCTAAACATGACCACTTAAACAAAATAAATAAATAACAATGCTGTCAATATGAAATATATATAAATACTCATTAGTTCACATTGTTAAAGTCAAGTCAAGTCAACTTTATTTATATAGAGCTTTTAACAATGCAGATTGTTTTAAAGCAGCTTCAGTGTTAAACAGGAAAATAATGCAGCATAATTTTATTCAGCTGTATAGCCATTCTGGAAAAAACGCAGATGTCTTTATGTGTGTACGCAGTGTGGGCTTTAGATCAGTAATTAGATCAGTAAATTAGTTTATATGGTTAATTTAGTTTATTAATTTATTTCGATGTTTAATTGAAAAATTTAGTGTATGTGTGAATGTGTGTGACAGTGTGTGACTGTCTGAGTGTGTGTGTGTGTGTGTTTGTGAGTGTGTGTGTGTGTGTGTGTGTATGTGTTTGTGAGTTTGTGATGGGTAGGTTTAGGGGCAGGGGCAGTGTGTGTGTGTGTGTGTGTGTGTGTGTGTGTGTGATGGGTAGGTTTAGGGGCAGTGTAAGGGGATAGAAAATACGGTTTGTACGGTATAAAAACCATTACGCCTATGGAATGTCCTCACATTTCACAAAAACAAACATGTGTGTGTGTGCGTCTGTGTGTGTGTGTGTGTGTGTGTGTATGTGTGTGAGTGTATGAGTGTGTAAGTGTGAAGGTGTATGTGTGACTGTGTGTGAGACAATGTGTGTGTGTTTGTGAGTGTATGAATGTGTGTTTGCGTGTGTGTCTGTGTGTGAGTGTGTATGTGTGTGTGTGTGTGTGTGTGTGTGTGTGTGAGAGAGAGAGAGAGTGTTTGTGTTTGTGAGTGTGTATATGTGTGACTGTGTGTGTTTGTGAGTGAGTGTGTGTGTGTTTCTGAGTGCGTGTGTGTGTGTTTGTGAGTGTGTATGTGTAAGAGTGTGTGAGTGTGTGTGAGTTTCTGAGTGTGTGTGTGTGTGTGTGTGTGTGTGTGTGTGTGTGTGTGTGTGTGTGTGTATGTATGCGTGAGTGTGTGTGTGTCTCCCTCTCGGTGCGTGTCAGGGTTCGTACACATTTCTACCAATACGTGTGTGTGTATGTTTGTGTGTGCCTGTGTGTGTTTGTGAGTGTGTATGTGTGTGTGTGTGTGTATGTTTGAGAGTGTGTGATTGTGTGTGTTTGTGAGTGCGTATGTGTGTGTGTTTGCATGTGTGTCTGTGTTTGTGTACGTGTTAGGGTTTGTGTGTGTGTCAGGGTTCGTACACATTTCTACCAATACATGTGTGTATGTCTGTGTGTGTATGAGTGTGTAAGTGTGAAGGTGTATGAGTGTGTAAGTGTTAAGGTGTATATGTGTGTTTTTGTGAGTGTGTGAATGTGTGTGTGAGACTGTGTGTATGTGTGCGAGTGTGTTTGTCTGTTTGTGAGTGTTTGTCAGTGTGTTTGAGTGTGTGTGTGTGTGTGTGTGTGTGTGTGTGTGTGTGTTTGTGAGAGCGTATGCGTGTACGTGTGTGTGTGCGCGGGTCTGTGTGTGTGTTCATGAGTGTGTGTATGAGTGTGTGTTTGTATGTGACCGTGTCTGTGTGTGAGTGTGTGTGTGAGTGTGTGTGTTTGTGAGTGTGTATGTGTGTGTTTGTGAGTGCGCGTGTGTGTCTGTGTGTGTTTGCGAGTGCGTATGTGTGTACGTGTGAGAGTCTCTGTGTGTGTGTGTGTATGTATGTTTGTATGTGTGTGTCCGTGAGTGTGTTTGTGAGTGTGAGACTGTTTGGGTGCCTCTGTGTGTGTATGTGACCGTGTCTGTGTTTGAGTTTGTGTGTGTTAGTGAGTGTGTGTGTGTGTGTATCGGTGTGTGTGTTTGTGAGTGCGTATGTGTGTACGTGTGTGTGTGTACGTGTGCGTGTGAGAGTCTGTGTGTTTGTGAGTGTGTGTATGTATATGACCGTGTGTGTGTGAGTGTGCTTGTATGTGAGTGTGTGTAGGTGTATTTGTGAGTGCGTGTGTGTGTCTGTGTGTGTCTGCGAGTACGTATGTGTGTACGTGTGAGAGTCGGTGTATGTGTGAATGTGTGTGTGTGTGTGTGTGTGTGTGTGTGTGTGTCCGTGAGTGTGTTTGTGAGTGTGTGACTGTGTGGGTGCGTGTGCATGTCTGTGTATGTGTATGTGTGTGTGTGTGTGTGTGTGTGTGTGTGTATGTGTATGTGTATGTATGTATGTATGTATGCATGTGACCGTGTCTGTTTTTGTGAGTGTGACTGTGTGTGTGCGTGTCTGTGCGTGTGTCTGTCTGTGAGTGTGTGAATGCGTGTGTGTGACTGTGTGTGTGAGTGTGTTTGTCTGTTTGTCAGTGTGTTTGAGTGTGGTGTGCACGTGTGTGTGAGTGTGTGAGCGTGTGTGTTTGTGAGTGCGCGTGTGTCTGTGTGTGTTTGTGAGAGCGTAAGTGTGTACGTGTGTGTGTGCGTGTGAGGGTCTGTGTTTGTGAGTGTGTGTGAGTTTGTGTTTGTATGTGACCGTGTCTGTGTGTGAGTGTGTGTGTGTTTGTGAGTGTGTATGTGTGTTTGTGAGTGCATGCGTGTGTGTGTGTGTGTGTGTGTGTGTGTGTGTGTGTGTATGTACAGTATGTATGTATGTGTGTGTGTGTCCGTGAGTGTGTTTGTCAGTGTGTGACTGTGTGGGTGTGTGTGTATGTGACCTTGTGTGTGTGTGTCCCTGAGTTTGTGAATGCGTGTGTGTGTGTTTGTGAGTGTGTGTGTATCTGTGTGTTTTTGTGAGTGCATATGTGTGTACATGTGTGTGTGCGATAGACTGTGTGTGTGTTGGTGAGTGTGTGTGTGAGTTTGTGTGTGTATGTGACCGTGTGTGTGTGAGTGTGTGTTTGTATGTGACCGTGTCTGTGTGTGAGTGTGTATGTGTGTGTTTGTGAGTGTGCGTGTGTGTCTGTGTGTGTGACTGTGTGGGTGCGTGTGTGTGTGTGTGTGTGTGTGTGTGTGTGTGTGTGTTTGTGAGTGTGTGAATATGTGTTTGTGAGTTTGCATGTGTGTGTACCTGTGTGTGTGTGTACGTGTGAGAGTCTGTGTGTATGTATTGTGACGAGTCCACCCAGAGGAATCAGCGTCGCCCTGGCAACAACGCACCTGCACGTCATCACCATGGGCTGATCGGTCACAGCTGCATCGCTTCAGCTCAGAGACACAAAAGCAGCTACGGCTGAGCAGACAGGCAGACTCTGGTCTCGAGTTGAATGCACTGCTGGACTAACCTCTCTTTGTTGTTCTCCCCCAGAAAGCAGCGAGTGACCAACAGCCCACTTCACTGGAGCACGTTTGGACACCCACTTTCACGAGGATCGAGCACCACCGAGCACTAGGATCACCAGCCACCACGCACCGGCTCACTGTCTGTTTTCACCTGTTCACGTGCACTGTAAATAAAACCCACCCTCCGGGGCCTGTTCACTCAACCTGCCTTGTCGTGTGATTCCTCACCCTGTGACAGTGGTGGAGAATGCGGGCAGAAGCGTGAGGAATCACCGACAAGTTCACCGCACCCAAATCCTAATCTTCTCTGTTTGTTTTTTTTTGCACGCCAGGACCCGGAAGTAGCGCGCTCGCTCCCCGAAGATGGAGGAAGTGTTGCAGCGCCTCACGGAGGTGAGCATCCGCCAGCAACAGATCGCGGAACATCTCGCCACCCGCCAGGGCAGGACGGAAGATGAACTGACCGCCATCCGTCTTGCCGCTGCCCAGCGCGTTCCGCTACCTGATCCGCGTGCCCAAGCCACCCGCCTGCTGCCGAAGATGACGGCGGATGATGACGTGGAGGCTTTCCTACAGGTCTTCGAGACCACGGCCCGGAGCGAAGAGTGGCCAGAAGACGATTGGGCACGCGCGCTGGCACCTCTGCTGACTGGAGAAGCCCAGCGGGCTTATTTTTCACTTCCCCGTGCGATCGCTGAGGATTATGACGAAGTCAAGCGGGAAATCCTGGCGAGGTTGGGTCTATCATCTATCTGTGCCGCCCAACAGTTTCATGAATGGGAATTCAAGCCTCGTGTGCCAGCCTGTGCCCAAGCCGCCGGCCTGAAACGCATCGCGCATCACTGGCTGATGGAAGGAAGTCCCACAGCAGCTCAGGTAGCGGAACGGGTGGTGGTCGATCGCCTCCTCCGTGCTCTTCCCCGTTCCATCCGGCAGGCGGTCGGAATGAGAAACCCGGCCAACACCGCGGATCTCGTGGAGGCGATCGAGCTGGCGGATGCCATACACCACCGTGAGGCAGGGGAGCGAGCGTTGCCGTTTCCCCGGAGGGTGGTCCAGGAGCGACGGCCGTTCGAGGGCACCTCGCGACCAGTAAGCAGGCCGACGGTTCCCCCGCCGCGAGACGAGCCCATGCCCAGCGCCGAACCCATGCCGCCTCCGCGTGCGTGGCTGGCAGGCTGCATCGTCCATCAGCGGATGCCATCGGGAGCCCCGGAAGCAGACGTGGTGATCGAGGGAAGACACTTCCGAGCCCTGCTGGACTCTGGCAGTACGGTCACCCTCATCCAGTCAAGAGTGTGTGGGCCCCGAAGAGGCGAGAAGAGCTTCCTCCCCATTACGTGTGTGCATGGAGACACTCGCCAAGTGCCAGCTCGTCGAGTCACCATCTCTTCGCCCCAAGGGACCTGGCCGGTGGAAGTCGGCCTGGTAGAGGACCTTCCGGTGGCCGTACTGCTGGGGAGAGACTGGCCGGGCTTCGATGCCCTGCTCACTGCCACCACTCAGCCTGTCAGCCCGGAGGGGAACCGTCGAAGACGGAGACGGCCGCGAGGACCCCGCCGCCGACCAGCGCTACTAGCCTCCGACAGCGGGAGAGATGGTGAGTCCCCCTCCCAATCTACTAATCCGTTCTGTGATGTGTATCAGCAGGCTGCCGGAGGGGGCTCATTCGCCAAGGAACAACGGGAGGACGATCGCCTGAAGCACTGCTGGTCCCAAGTGCGGATCATCGACGGGAAAGACGTCCTCCCTCGGCCCCATCCTCTCCCGCATTTTGTCGTTGAGAAGGGCCTGCTATACTGTGTCGCACAGCGAAGGGGGGAGGATAAAAAATTACTAGTTGTTCCTCGGACCAAGACCGAAACCATCCTGGAGTTGGCGCACTCCCATCCGATGGCAGGTCACCTCGGGGCAGCTAACACCACGCAGCGTATCCGCGACCGGTTCCACTGGCCGGGACTGGAGGCCGAGGTGAAGAGGTTCTGCCAGGCCTGCCCAACCTGCCAAGTGACGTCGCCCAGGACTCCTCCCCCCAGCCCACTCATTCCGCTGCCCATCATCGAGGTGCCCTTCGAACGGATTGGGATGGACATAGTGGGGCCGTTGCCGAAGTCTGCCCGTGGCCACGAACACATCCTGGTCATCGTCGACTATGCCACCCGGTACCCCGAAGCGATTCCCCTCCGCAAGGCCACCGCGAAGAACATCGCCCAGGAGCTGTTCCTGCTGGCCAGCCGGGTTGGCATACCAGCAGAGATACTGACTGACCAGGGTACCCCGTTCATGTCCCGGCTAATGGCGGATCTCTGCAGGCTGCTGCGGGTGAAGCAGTTGAGGACCACAGTCTACCACCCACAGACGGACGGGCTGGTAGAAAGGTTCAACCAGACCCTCAAGCAGATGCTGAGACGCGTGGCGGCGGAGGATAAGCGGGATTGGGACCTCATGATTCCTTATGTGCTCTTCGGGATCCGCGAAGTACCCCAGGCCTCAACTGGCTTCACCCCCTTCGAGCTTCTCTTTGGCCGCCAACCACGAGGGCTCCTGGACATCGCCCGAGAAGCTTGGGAGCAGCAGCCTGCCCCTCATCGCACCCTCATCGAGCACGTCCGCCAGATGAGGGACCGGATCGATCGGGTGATGCCATTAGTCCGGGAACACCTCAGCAAGGCTCAACAGGCGCAGCAACGCCGGTACGACCGGGCAGCCCAACCACGGGAGTTCCAGCCGGGAGACCGCGTCATGGTCCTGGTCCCCAGCTCTGCCTGCAAGTTCCTGGCCACCTGGAAAGGACCCTATACCGTGATTGAAAGGATTGGGCCAGTCACCTATCGTCTGAGGCAGCCGGGACGGCGGCAGGCAGAGCAACTCTACCACATAAACCTCCTGAAGAAGTGGGTGGGGACCCGGGACCAGGTAGCGGCCTTGAGTATCACCGATCCCGTGGTTGTAGACGTCAACCCCCATCTTTCGGCTGCCCAGAAGGCGGAGCTGCAACACCTGGTCAGTCAGTTCCAGGATGTGTTCTCGACCCAGCCCGGGCAGACCAACGTGGTACAGCACGACATCCGAACCTCGCCAGGAGTCATCGTCCGGCAACGGCCCTACCGTGTCCCAGAGGCTCGTCGGCAGGCTATTGAGGAAGAGATCCAACAAATGCTGAAGTTGGGGGTAATCGAACCATCCCGGAGCCCGTGGTCCAGCCCCATCGTGATGGTCCCAAAGCCGGATGGCACCCTCCGCTTTTGCAACGACTTCCGACGCCTGAACGAAGTCTCCGAATTCGACAGGTACCCCATGCCTCGGGTCGACGAGCTCCTGGATCGGCTGGGAAGGGCCCGGTACATCAGCACCTTGGACCTCACCAAAGGCTATTGGCAGGTACCACTCTCTGAATCCGCTAAACCCAAGACTGCTTTCTCGACCCCCAGTGGCCACTGGCAGTACCGGACCCTTCCCTTCGGCCTCCACGGGGCCCCAGCGACCTTCCAGCGGATGATGGACATCATCTTACGGCCCCACCAGGCCTACGCGGCGGCCTACATCGATGATGTCGTCATCCATTCCGAGGCATGGGAAGACCACCTGGAACGTCTGCGGAGGGTGCTTTCGGAGCTCCGGCGGGCTGGACTCACTGCCAACCCCCGCAAGTGTCACCTCGCCCTCTCCGAGGCCAAGTACCTGGGTTTCCGAGTCGGAAGGGGTCTCATCCAGCCCCAGGAGAAGAAGGTTGAGGCCATCCACTCCGCCCCAAGACCGCAGACGAAGACCCAGGTACGGGCCTTTTTGGGGTTGGCAGGGTATTACCGATGTTTTATCCCCAACTTCTCCTCTCTAGCCGCCCCCCTGACAGACCTGACCAGGAAGGGGCAGCCGGAGAAAGTATGCTGGACCCCAGCCCTCGAGGAGGCTTTCGCCCGGGTCAAGACAGCCCTGACGTCGTCGCCGGTACTCCGCGCTCCGGACTTCGGTTGCCCCTTCCTGCTGCAGACGGATGCTTCCGACACAGGACTGGGAGCCGTCCTGTCCCAAATCCAGGAAGGCGAGGAGCATCCGATCGTCTACATCAGCAGGAAGCTGTCCCCGGCTGAGACGAGGTACGCCGCCGTCGAGAGGGAGGCCCTGGCCATCAAGTGGGCAGTCTTGGAGCTGAGGTACTATCTGCTAGGCCGCAAGTTCACCCTGGTCACCGACCATGCGCCCCTACAGTGGATGGCCCGCGCCAAGGACACCAACGCCAGGGTGACTCGCTGGTTCCTAGCGCTCCAGGACTTCCACTTTGAGGTACGTCATCGGGCCGGGGCCGCCAACGCGAACGCCGACAGCCTCTCGAGGATATGGACAGCTTATGCAGGTCTGTCAGGGGTCATTCCCCACCCTCCCTTTGTTTCACCCCTACTGTCTCCATATGTCCACAGGACCAGAACGACGCTTAGGGGGGGGGGGAATGTGACGAGTCCACCCAGAGGAATCAGCGTCGCCCTGGCAACAACGCACCTGCACGTCATCACCATGGGCTGATCGGTCACAGCTGCATCGCTTCAGCTCAGAGACACAAAAGCAGCTACGGCTGAGCAGACAGGCAGACTCTGGTCTCGAGCTGAATGCACTGCTGGACTAACCTCTCTTTGTTGTTCTCCCCCAGAAAGCAGCGAGTGACCGACAGCCCACTTCACTGGAGCACGTTTGGACACCCACTTTCACGAGGATCGAGCACCACCGAGCACTAGGATCACCAGCCACCACGCACCGGCTCACTGTCTGTTTTCACCTGTTCACGTGCACTGTAAATAAAACCCACCCTCCGGGGCCTGTTCACTCAACCTGCCTTGTCGTGTGATTCCTCACCCCGTGACAGTATGTATGTGTGTGTTTGTGAGTGCGTATTTGTGTGACTATGTGTGTGACTGTGTATGCGTGAGTGAGTGTGTGTGTGTGTGTGTGTACACATTTCTACCAATAAATTTCTTTTAGGCAAATATGAATAATACATGAATAGTCTGTGTAAGTAAAATAAGAATAAAATCCATGTTCAAATGTCAAATCAATGAGTGTGATGATTGTTTTATCTGTGTAGTCAGAATATGACGTCTTTAAAAGCCATCTTTACACTGCAAAGGTGGAGCAGAAGCTGCATCTGAAATAGCATAAATGTTCATTTTATAATTTGAGTAACATTAAACCGTCTGTAAATGAACATTTATGCTATTTCAGATGCAGCTTCTGTTCCACCTTTGCAGTGTAAAGATGCCTTTTAAAGACGTCATATTCTGACTACACAGATAAAACAATCTTACAAACATTTATTAATTATTTTAAAGGTGTCATGAATTGGCTTTATTGGAATTATTGCAGAGCAGAGAACGCAGCAAACACACACACACACACACACACACGGAGCAGAGAACGCAGCACACACACACGGAGCAGAGAACACAGCACACACACACACACAGCAGAGAACACAGCACACACACAAGGAGCAGAGAACACAGCACACACACACACACACACACACACACACACACACAGAGCAGAGAACGCAGCACACACACACACAGACACACACACACAGACACAGGCACACACAACACAGGCACACACAACACAGATACACACAACACAGGCACACGCACACACAGACACACACAACACAGGCACACGCACACACAGACACACACACACAGACACAGGCACACACAGACACAGGCACACA
>NC_137114.1:57840570-57910570 GCF_949357685.1 Gobio gobio
TGAGGCGTTGCCGTAACGCGTTGCTATGGGTCGCGTGCGTTTTGATTGACAGCTGATTTTCCACTGTTCGGAAACGGCTCTCGAGCCAAATATGGTCCTTTCAGAGAGTGTGTGGCCTCACGGGAAAAAAGTAAACCAATATTTTTTTTTCATCCATAATCAGAGCTAATGTGTTGATTTAATTACAAAGCTATATATTATTAGCTATATATTTTAAAGTATTACACAATTCACCAATGCCCGTTTGTCATGTATAGGCTTTACACCAACCAATCGTGATCTGGCAAAGCAAGTTCAAATTCCATTGGGCGATGTGAAGCGGTAATTTTCTGTTCTTATTCATAAATCGGTTGAAAATTACATGGACAGACAAACTAACGTTTGTGGAACAATTTCCTGCGGTTTGGCTCATTTTATAAATTGCATCACTGACAAAATGGATTTTAACAGACAACAAACAAATTCCTGCACAAAACCACAGCATCAAAAGTCGTATTAATGGTAAGTAGTGTTAATTTCACTTGTATTTATGTAGCCTATATTGATACATAATTTACTATTTCATGAAACTATCAAAGTTAACAAAACCCAAGTGCCACTGGCACCTACAGGCCTATTAGGCTATGTGAAGTGTAGACTGGCGAAATGGTTACGTGAAAGGACTTTATTATACTATTTTTGAATATTATGCAGCATTATGAAATAAGTCTCTTATGTTCATCAAGCCTGTATTTATTTGATAAAAACTGCAATATTGCGAAATATATTAAAATAATGGTTTTCTATTTTAATATAATTTAAAATATAATTTATTCCTGTGATCACAGATGTATTTTCAGCATCATTACTCCACTCTTCAGTGTCACATGATCATTCAGAAATCATTCTAATATGAGGATTTAATGTCAATGGTGGAAACTGTGATACTCTTTTCAAGATTCTTTGATTAATAAAAAGTTAAAAAGAACACAATGTAATAATATTTCACAATATTAGGCTACTGTTTTTTTTCTGTATTTTTGATAAAATAAATGTAGGCTTGATGAGCTTAAGGATATATAAACATATATATATATATATATATATATATGTTATGTATAAATATTATTATATATTATATATATATATATATATTTACATATTGCCCCTTTTTTACATTTGAGCCCCTGCCCCTGACGAACTCTCTGCACGGCCCTGCTTGGCAGTCACGAATTTTGTCATGCTTATTTGAGGTAAGAAAACTGATGGGGATGTTCTTTTAATTGTTATTCAAGCAATGTATGTCTCGTGACAGTTGCCACCTTACCATGCACTTCATGGATGATCTGTTGTGAATGCAATGTTCGCGGCGCGCAGCATGACGCCCGTTTCACACATACTCCGTCTGCAGTGCGTATGCGGTGCGTGTTGCGGTGCGTATGCGGTGCGTGTTGCGGTGCGTATGCGGTGCAGGAGCAGCACGCGCTGTTGTGCTTTCATATATGCTGCGTTTGCAGCGCGCAACTGATCCGCGAAAAAACATTGAAATATAACTTATAGCCTATAAACATTTTAAATTAGAAACTTACAATATAAACAGTCGACTCTCGTCTTCTCTTTCGTTTTTAAACCCTTTTAAAAGCAGGTCATAAAGACCTTTGTTTTTCCACCTCCAGGAACGTACGTGCTCTTCATTATTTCAATTTTTTTAACCTAAATGCCAGGTAAGGTGTCGTTTCCTTGCTTTACCCGAGAAAAAAAAGCCATGTGTTGACTTTGAAACAGAGTATATTTTAAATTATATACATCTGTGGTAAAATTACTAGATTTTCGTGTCTGTACATGTTTATTTTAAAGCGAACAATGTGCTGTCACTTTAATTCCGCAGTGCAGCACAGCAAAAAATAGACTCGGTACGGAAACGATCGCCGGACTGCTGCAGACGCAACGCACCTGGAACGGACTGACGGACAGCATCCGCGCGCAGTGTGAAAGCTGTAATCCGTTAACATGGGTACGGAAAAAAATACGCACCGCATACGCACTGCAAACGGAGTATGTGTGAAATGGGCGTGACTCAGCTCAGCTGGATCAGCTAATGTGTTGCTAATCTGCACGCTGTAGAGCGCCCTCTGGTGGACAAACTATGAAACGCCAACACTCATAATGTGGTTGAGCAGCGTTTCCTCCGTTGTTTTTTTATTTTTATATATTCATTTATCGGCCATCATAAATGCTGATACCGATAGTTTGGAAACTGCCTAATATCGGTCCGCCAATATATCGGTCGGGCTCTAGTAGAGTTACACACACACACACACACCATATTACAGCACAGTAGATCTACACACACACACACCATATTACAGCACAGTAGAGCTACACACACACACACACCATATTACAGCACAGTAGAGCCCCACACACACACACACACACACACACACACACACACACACACACACACACCATATTACAGCACAGTAGAGCCACACACACACACCCTATTACAGCACAGTAGAGCTACACACACACACACACACACACACACCATATTACAGCACAGTAGAGCTACACACACACACACCATATTACAGCACAGTAGAGCTACACACACACACACACTCACACCCCATATTACAGCACAGTAGAGCCACACACACACACACCATATTACAGCACAGTAGAGCTACACACACACACTCACACCCCATATTACAGCACAGTAGAGCTACACACACACACACACACACACACACACACACACACACCATATTACAGCACAGTAGAGCTACACACACACACACACACACACACACACACACACCATATTACAGCACAGTAGAGCTACACACACACACTCACACCCCATATTACAGCACAGTAGAGCCACACACACACACAGACACATTACAGCACAGTAGAGCCACACACACACACACAGACACATTACAGCACAGTAGAGCCACACACACACACACACACACCATATTACAGCACAGTAGAGCTACACACACACACTCACACCCCATATTACAGCACAGTAGAGCCACACACACACACACCATATTACAGCACAGTAGAGCCACACACACACACAGACACATTACAGCACAGTAGAGCCACACACACACACACACACACACACCATATTACAGCACAGTAGAGCCACAAACACACACACACACACACACACACCATATTACAGCACAGTAGATCCACACACACACGGAGCAGAGAGCGCAGCACACACACACACACACACGGAGCAGAGAGCGCAGAACACACACACACACACGGAGCAGAGAGCGCAGCACACACACACACACACAGAGCACAGCAGAGAGCGCAGCACACACACACACACACACAGAGCAGAGCAGAGCAGAGAGCGCAGCACACACACACACACACACACACACACACACAGAGCAGAGAGCGCAGCACACACACACACACACACACACACACAGAGCAGAGCAGAGAGCGCAGCACACACACACACACACACACACACACACAAACACACACAAACAAACACACACAGAGCAGAGAGCGCAGCACACACACACACGGAGCAAAGAGCAGAACACAAACACACTCACACACACACACACACACACACACACACAAACACACACACACAAACACACACACACAAACACACACACACAAACACACACACACACACACACACACACAGCAGAGAGCGCAGCACACACACACACGGAGCAAAGAGCAGAACACACACACACTCACACACACACACACACACACACACACACACAGAGCAGAGAGCGCAGCACACACACACACACGGAGCAAAGAGCAGAACACAAACACACTCACACACACACACACACACACAAACACACACACAGTGCAGTCGTTTCGAAGCTGTTCTCGGCTCATATTTTCTTTTTTCTCTTTCATTGATATTTTAAAAAAATATTTTCATATTTATAGCCAATGAACGGACATCAATAAATAAACAACAGATAAAATAATCTCCTTATTTGTTGCATTATCATTATTTTTCTGTAACTCTGACTACGTGTGCTGGAATAACTGAGAAATAATATTTCATAAAAACCTTTAATATTTCCAAAGAAGTGACACCAGTGACTAAACAATGGCACCATTTTGTTACTTTATGAATAAATTAAATTATTAAATTCTCTGAAACACTGATTTGGTCTCACTAATGTATTAACATTTATATTAAATTAAACAATCAACTATAAATCTTTACACCCATAACTCATATTTGTTATTAAAGCATTAATTTCTCATGTTTCAGTGAATTGTTATAATGTTTTAGCAGTGATGATTGTTCTCAGTGTGACTTACTCAGCTGATCTAGTTGCTGAAACCACAGGCAGCAGCTTCTGAAGAACTTCATCTCCTGTGTTTACTGAGACACTGTTAGAACATAAAACAATAAGTTCATTATTAATGATGATGATAATAATATCAGGAGTAAATAATACATTAAATTAGGGCTGGGCAATTTTATCGATTCTGCGATATAAATCGATATTTTTTCTCCCAAGAAAGTATCGATTTTTAAGCCGCGAGTATCGATACATAAGTCCCATTCAAATCCCTGTGTTTACCCCCATTTGCGTTGCAGGAAGAGCGATTTGGTCAGCCAGCCGCTAGTGTCGCTGTAGAGCAAGTTACCCGTAACGTTACTACTAACTTTACCAAAATGCCGACGTCTAAGTTACCTCTTCTTGTTTACGGAGTCAGAGCGAGGAGATTAAAAAAAAATGGCGGCGAATATAAATCCAGCGCCTTCATGCTTAAAAGCAGATGTGTGGGAGCACTTTGGGTTTAAAAAGAAGAAGGAAAGCGATGACTTAGACTCAGGGGTCAACAACACGAGTCGCCCGCGGGTCTGTTCTAAAAATAGCTCACCATAGCAGCTGCGTTCAGTCGCTTCCGTGTTCATTTAAGCGCAGGGCTCCAGACTGAAGCCGAATATATACTAGTGTCTGTAAATAATAAACTGCAAAATACGATTTAAATATTACTCCTGCATGTTCTGCGTCTGTGTGGATGACGAGCGCCGCGCGCGCACTCGCTCCGACACGAACGCATAAACCGTCACTTCATGAGAATTTGCCGTTTCATTTGAGAAAACTGGCTGCGTCTCATTCTGCTCCTGGTTCAGTAGTCAGGGCACTGATCAGGACATGAGTCAATGGGCTGATCCCTGATCTGAGCCCTGACTGAACTAGGGAGCTGAATGACTGAGACGCGCACCCACTGTCATATCATCATGAACACACACACTGGTAATCACGGCAACCCGTCAAAATAAAAGTTCGGTTTAACGTGAAGAGATTGACTACAGATTGTAGCCTACAGTAAATTTAGCTACGTCTCTATGTAATAATAATACGTCTCTACTAATAATAATAATTATGAAATAAATAATACTAATTATATAATTATTAATGGTTGCTTATTTTTCACTTGATCTTTCATTTATAAACAATGTTTACTTTTAAACAGCATACAGCCTTTACATGTTTATGTATTATTTACTTATGATTATCATCATATATAATAAAACATTTATTTAAAAAAAAAATAGTGGTATTGTACCGACTACTGGAACTACTACTACACTCTTTCAGGTGTAAAACAGTTTGGATAGTTGTTAATATGAGAATTATGATGCATTATTTAAGAGTTTTAAGTATTATATAACATGAGTAGCTCTCTTTGACTTTCTTTTTTAAAAAGTAGCTCTCAAATGAAAAAAGGTTGGAGACCCTTGACTTAGACAAAGCATCGCGGTTGGTTTGCAAGCTGTGTGACAAAAACGTGAAATACTCTGGAAATACCACCAAATGTCAGTGTCAAGCTAAAAAAGCTGTCAAAGAAACTGTTCAGAACAGGCCACTTGCTGCAATTTTTAAAACTCCATTGTTAATTAAGTTTGCACTGTTTCAATAAATGGAACTTATTTTCTCAACACATCTTTGATTCATTTTGTCCAGCATTTGCAAGCTGTAGACTCTCTGTCCCTTCAGAGACATATATTGTGTAATTGATGATTTTAGTTTTCAGTTCAGTTAATTCAATCCAAGTAAATGAAACACTCACAAGATGTCACCAAAGTCACTCTGTCCCCTTTAAATCTTTCAGAAAATGATGTAAGTGTATAGAATTATATCGAATCGAATCGTATCGTTGGCTGAATATCGTGATATATATCGTATCGTGAGCTGAATATCGTGTATCGTATCGTATCGTGAGATTAGTGTATCGATACAGCCCTACATTAAATACCCTCAAATATAGTTTTAATTAAACTGGTTTATAACGGACACAGATCTGATGTTTCTTTCTCTGGTCAGTGTTTCTGTCGGTCTATTAGTCTGCATTTACACACAACACTCAGTGCTCAGATCTATGATGACATCAGATTTACTGTCCCGTCCGTTGCTATGGTGATCACTGTGTCAATCATCACAATCTCAGGAGTGACTCAGATCAATAGTTTAGCGGATTCACTCCCATAATCAGACATCCCAGCTCTCCGGGAAGTTCCAGGAGTCTCCCTCATATTGATATTGGGAGCGTCTCAAACGGACGGCTGCATCCTAGTGAGGTTGTGTCTTTCCTAGTCCAGTCCTTCTGAGGCTTGTAGACTCCAGTCCTCCTCAGCATTAAACACTAGGAGACGCTCTAGTAAGGGCTCATGGCTACGGCACACGTGTTCCCGCCCCCACGGTCACGCCACCAAAATACTGTTCAATCTCCATTTGGGAAAAATACTTTGTATTAAAGATCTTTATATTAACTGGCTCTTCTATGAATGCAATGCTGTGAATGCCAGCCGTCTGTGTCTCCAGTGGCTCATTATTGGCAGTTTAGTGTCGAGAGATTCATTTACACCAAAACTAAAGATAACACGTGTGCCTTCATCTCTGAAAACATTATTTGTGTCTTACATTTCATAATGAGCTCAGATAAGCTCAGCTCATTCTCCAGCAGGTCTTTTTCATGAATGTGTGCAAAGGATTGTGGGTGATTGAGCTGAATTAAAGATGCGAAACGAAGGCCGTCAAAGGATCCTTCAAACTGAGACGGCCTTCAGAGGCGCTTGATGACGTGGCCGTCGAGATCTGCAGCCTTACTAGGACACAGCCTCCGTTTGAGAAACACCCGCAAATTATGATCAATATCCCAGAAATCAATCTGTGTCCGTGATTTAAACACCTCTGATCTGTGTGTCTCTGTTCATAATGTTTTAGACTCTAATGATTGAACTCAGTGTTACTTACTCATCATTTCTGTCTCCAATTAATCTGCTCAGGTGAAACTCCTGCATCGTCTGCTCTGAGGACAACAACACAAAAACTAAAGCTGACCACTGAGATGAGGAGAGTTTCACAGCACATAATCCTCTAGAGCTCATATGAGGTTGAGCTTCGTTCACTAGTGAAAGATCCCCCAGTTCATTCAGACAGTGAAACAGATTGATGTATTTATCTGGAGAGGGATTCTCACTGATCTTTTCTTTAATATAGTCCACTGTTTCCTCATTGTTGCGAGAGCTGTTTCCTGTCTGTGTCTTTAGTTCTTGTAAGAGACTCTGATTAGACTCCACTGACAGACCCAGAAGGAAACGAAGGAAAAGGTCCAGATGCCCATTTTTACTGTCTAAAGCCTCATCCACAGCTCTCTGATGGAGATCAGACAGTGAAGCTGTGTCTCCATTAGTTGGTTTGGTAATCTGGTCAAACACATTGATGTTCTTGTTTATAAAGGAGAGATGCACATATAGAGCCGCTAGATGTTCCTGAATGCTCAGATGAACAAAGCAGAAGACTTTCCCCTGATACAAGCCCAACTCCTCTCTGAAGATCTGAGTGCACAATCCTGAGTACACTGATGCTTCTGTCACATCAATGCCACACTCTCTCAGGTCTTCCTCATAGAAGATCAGGTGTCCTTTCACAAGCTGCTGATACGCCAGTTTCCCCAGTTTGACCATCATCTCTTCATCTTTCACTTTCTTCTCATAGTCCTTCTCATGTTTGATGTTGGTCTGAAGGAGCAGGAAGTGTGTGTACATCTGAGTGAGAGTCTTGGGAATCTCTCCAGTCTCTGCTCCACTCAACATCTTCTCCAGAACAGTGGCTGAGATCCAGCAGAAAACTGGGATGTGACACATAATAAAGAGGCTCCTTGATGACTTCAGGTGTGAGATGATCCTGTCGGCCAGACTCTGATCACTGATTCTCTTCCTGAAGTATTCCTGCTTCTGTGGGTCACTGAAGCCTCGTACCTCTGTCACTCGATGGACACACTCAGAGGGGACGAGATCAGCTGCTGCGGGTCTGGAGGTGATCCAGATGAGAGCAGAGGGAAGCAGATTCCCCGCAATGAGGTTCGTCAGCAGCTCGTCCACTGAGGCTGATTCAGTCACATCACACAACCTCACATCGCTCTGAAAATCCAGAGACAGACGACACTCATCCAGACCATCAAAGATGAAGGACACTTTATACTTATCACTGGATATTTCCATCTCTTTGGTTTCAGGGAAAAAGAAATGAAGAAGATCTGAAAGACTGAGTGTTTGGTCCTTCATCAAGTTGAGCTCTCTGAAAGGAAGTGGAAATATGAGCTGGACGTCCTGATTCTGTTTCCCTTCAGCCCAGTCCAGGATGAACTTCTGCACAGAGACTGTTTTTCCAATGCCAGCGACTCCCTTTGTCAGCACAGTTCTGATGGGTTTGTCTTGTCCAGGTAAAGGTCTAAAGATGTCACTGCATTTGATCGGTGTGTCCTCTGTTTCTGCTCTCCTGGACTGTGTCTCAATCTGTCTCACCTCATGCTCATTATTGATCTCTCCACTTTCACTCTCTGTGATGTAGAGCTCTGTGTAGATCTCATTCAGGAGTGTTGGGTTTCCCTGCTTTGATATTCCCTCACACACACACTCAAACTTCTTCCTCAGATTTGATCTCAATGTGTCGAGGACTTCAGCAGGTTTAGAGTCATGGCTGTGAGATTAAAATAACACATTATTACACAAGTTAGAGAAGTAAATAGCCATAGATCACAAAATGGATGATTTGTTTGCTGTATTATGGGACACAGAACATCATACGGTTTCTGAAATGTTTCAATCATTAATCATGTGTTTGAGTGATGTGTGAGGTCATTGCAGCTCCTAAAATTAAACAACAACAAAAGTCCCACATTTTACCTGAAACCAGGACACATGCTTTCATTAAAGTCTTGTGGTTGAATCACAGGCGTGAACACAGTTTTGTTTTTAACTGGTCTGGATTGAAGATTTGACCTTAAATCAGAATGAAGAGGGTAAAGAATCAGACACACTGATATTGATGTAATTGTGTCATTAACTGAGTAACAGACCAACAGCTTTTACAGTGTGTGAATGTATTAACAATACAATACATAGAGCTTTACACAAGAGCACAATGATCATCATTAATAGACTGAAACTTACAGGATCTGAACTCATTACACTGCTGTATATTAATAACAACTTCATAAAAATCAAATACTATAAGCATAACTGTTATAGAGATGATATACCTGAGATCAGGCCGTGTGTCTCCACTCTTAAACGCTATTGGCGGCTCCATAGACCAGTCACTCTTCATAGACACACAGCTGGACTCTGGGTTTGAGCTCTTCTGCTGAACTGAACTGGAACAGAGAACAGATTCAGTTTAATCCTTTGAATGAATGAGTTCATCCAATATGATCAGAGACATTAAGTATCGAAGTTAAAACTTAGTCAGATAAAAAGTTAGAAGTATACGGTGTGATCGTCCAGCTGTGACTCGACTGATCATACTATACGTGTGAAATATGCTGATAAACCTGTGCCGGGTTACACTGATAGACCAGGATATCGTGCATCCAGAGATATTGTCAAATGCATCAGCTATCGTTATCAAGAGGATTTAGCATTTCCAATTTATGTCTTCTTCTGAAAACCGCTTACTCTCGCGTGTCACATGACCAGACTGTAATCGCAGTCTTTGCTGTTACAAAATCGTGTGTTATATCATATTGTACTTGCATTAAAGTCTACTATACATCCCTACCAATTTCATAAAAAATCAAATACCATAAGCATAACTTTTATAGAGATGATATACCTGAGATCAGGCCGTTTGTCTCCACTCTTAAACACTATTGGGTGATCCATAGACCGGTTACTCTTCATAGACACACAGCTGGACTCTGGGTTTGAGCTCTTCTGCTGGACTGAACTGGAACAGAGACACATTCAGTTTAATCCTTTAGATTACTGTGATCATTCTTTATGAGAGGAACCAAAAAAAATCTGTGTGTGAGTGTATGTGATCTTTTTCTGTGATGTAACACAATATTGAACAGTGTGTGTTGAAAGTACCTGCATCCTGGAGAGAAATCTCCATCTGTGGATCCTTGTGGATCAGCCATGATGAAGCTGCAGGAGAATCTGATGAGTTTGATCTCCTCCACTGACTCTGAATGAACAAACATCACACACTAAATTAAACAACCTTCATGATTTATCTGAACACATCTGGAGTGTGTGAGGAAAGGATCACGTGACTGTGTGAACTCAAGCTCAGTCATAGGGCCTATTCACACACACACACACACACACACACACACACACACACACACACACACACACACACACACACACACACACACACACACACACACACACACACACACACACTGATTTTGTCATTTAATTTATCAAAACAAACAGAAAATATTAGGCTACAAACTTTGTGAAACAAGAGTTAATACATGATTATTATCTCTAAGGTGGACACCCAACTTGATATATGATATTTCTCATCTGAATCTAGTCATGTCATGTAAACAAATGGTAAAGTCAGTCGCTGTTTATTATCATGTTAATTATTGTGCCTTTTGCTCCAAATACCATATATTACATAATCTTCTGTAATTGAAAAACTGTTGCTTTATTTACTTTGAACAAAACTGAAAATCATTAACAAGCCCTTTGTCTCAAAATATATTTGCTACCTAAATCTACAACTTCTCAAAAAAACATTAAATATTAGATCAAATAACCGCAGAATCAACTTTTTGGAAGCATACAAGTACAACAACATGATCAGCACTAAAGCCTAACAACTGTATTTGCAATATGATTGTAAAAGGTTTGTTCCTCAACATTAAGATGATCCTCAAGCCCTTATAGCGGCTGGTTTGGCCACTGCCCAATGTCTGAGCGGCGCTGGAAAACAAACCCGACCAACGCCAGCAGACGCAGATCCGACAAAACCCAACAAACGCGTGAAATGACCAATACAACACATCTGATGATAAACCTCTGAAGAACCACAGACATCACCAAACACTAAAGAAACCTTGAAGAGAAAGAAACCCTTCATTAAAGATTTCATATCAAACAAACAATCACTCAAAATGTCCTCCAGAGATTCATATTAATATGATGAAGTCACACACATGAACACTCACCTCGATCCAACTTTTACAAGATACAGCTTCTCAAATCCTCCAGCTTTAACATCATAAACATACACGGACATTCCTGATTAAACTTCCACAAACCTGTCTATTAAACACTCTGTTTTTGTCAGTATCGTGTTCGTGCTTTCCTGCTTAAAATGGCGACAAGAGAACTCTAACTTACTTTCACTTTACATTTGTGACGAGAGAGAGGCAGAGGGTAAACAGAGAGGCGCGTTCACAAGAGCACCACGGCGCATGCGTGTTGTGTTGACGCGTTGGTGATTAATATTTTGTGAATAAAGTGATAAAATCGTTTTTTTCCTCAAGTACTCGCGTCGTTTCTGTTTTTTTTTTCTCGTAATTTTGTTCTTGTTGGTTTGTTCTTATTTTTTCTTCTGTCAATAGTTTTGCTCTTTTGTAATTTTTCATTCTTTTTTATAACTATTCTTGAAAATATTCTGCTATTTTTGTTGTTATTTTATATTCTTTGGTTGATTTAATTTTGTTTTTCTTCCTCTTCTCTTAAGTTTGTAAAAAAAAAAGTTTTTTTTTCCTTGTTAATTTGTTTTTGTTCTCTTTGGCTCATGCATTCAATCTTTTTATTTGTTCATCCTTGCCTTCATTTGTTCAGTTTGGTCTTTCATTTCTCTTGGCTATATTCATAATCAATGGCAAAAATACTACTATACATTTGGTTAGTATAGAATTCAGCATCAAAAGTTACTCTAGAAAAATCACAAGTGCACAATTGTAAAAAAAAAAATAAAAAAATAAAAATGGTGCAAAAAAACTGGTGAACAAATAAAAGGTCAAATGTTCCACATTGCTCTTTGTATTGCTGTAAAATGTTACATAGATGAAAAACAAATATATTTATACTTATGCCCATCCCTTGCTCAGAATGATGAGCTCAATGGTTAAAGTGGGATTTGGCAGGTGGGGGAACCCTCAAATTTTGTGTAGGTGTAACAGGGAAAAATGACTCACCGTGGGACAACTTATTGAGTATCGTGGTATAGCAATATTTTTTGGGACAAGAGTGTCACTGTGGCACCAAGTATCACAATACTTATTTACTTGATATTTTAATGGTTTTATTTTGGTCCATCTACATCTACACTGATATGATTATGATACTATGTTAAAATAATATGCAACACAACCTTGTTTTTCACAATGTAAATTCAAACATAAAAATTGGAAGTTTAAAAATGATTAAATCACAAATTAAGAAGACGCAAGTCCCTGGGGCTATAACAAACCCTTGTTTAGCCAAACCCACCAAATCTTGGTGCTACAACGTTTTCTACCACAGAAATAATTAGTATTTGTTTTATAAAAACAAAATCGTCAAAGCACAAAGATACAATGAGTATATACTGTCTGAATATTCAATTTTAATATTAAGTAGGCCTATATTTAAATATTCCAGGCTGCAACACATTAAGAGCATAAACGCATTAACTCCAGATGTGAGGTCAAAGCAAACAGGTTTCCAGAAACAGAAATAACTTTTGAGTATACTGCCTTAAGGAGTTTTAAAAACAGCGAGGTCCCAAGTTTTAGCTCTTTTGGGGGCTTGGTCCCCCAAGAAAACTATTATAAACTATCTCTATATGTGCATTTTAAAGGGCATATTACAGTTTAATATTACATATTACAGACTCCAGTGATTCAATGTATAGAAAATAATGTAGGAACTAGATTTTAGATTTTTCTAAAATATACTTATAAATACACTATTAAGGCTTTTGGAGTCGTTTTTGTGTGAGAATTTTACTTCCGCATCTAAAAACGCCAAAACCGGATGTGACGTAACGAGAGGGAGTAATTTAGTTATTCTGGTACTTTATTGAATTGTAATCGCCTGTTGCATCTTTGACAACAACTTTTTGCTTCACCATGGTTCGAAAACGAGGGCTCTCGGCGTGTTCTGAAAAGGGTAATGCTAGCGCTAGCACAAGCACAATCTCTGTGGCTAGCAGCGGGCATGATTATGTTGTCAGCATGAGCGAAGAGGATTCATTTAGCTTGGCAGAAGAGGAGTTCCCAGCTCTGCCTGTCACTCCAAGCAAGCTACCAGCTGCTAAGAAAAAGGCCAATCATAATACGAGTGCTGATATTTCTTCTCAGCTGGCAAACATAACGCAGCTGATCAACTGCCGCTCTGACGCAATAGAGCGAAAAATCTCTGACTTGAAGGAAAAAGTTGATGCTGTGTCTTCTGATTTAAAGACTGTCACAGCAAAGGTGGTGTGCTTGGAGCGGCGTGTGGATCAAATCGAGCAGCCGATTAACAAAATGGAAAGAAGAATGGATGATCTAGAAACTTACATGAGACGGCGCAATCTGAAGATCATAGGCATTCCAGAGGCAGCTGATGAAAATATCCGTCTGGAAGTAATCAAGATTTGTCGAGCTGTTCTTCCCAGCGAAAGTGATAAGCTTCCAGTCCAGATGCCATTGATGTTGTTCATCGTCTTGAAGTGCTCAACAGAGCAGTGGTGGCGCCGGCGGTAGGCCTAGAGCAACCATACTAAAGTTTTCCACGCGCTCCTACAGAGATGCAGTTTGGAAGGCTGCCAAAAACTCTTCGTATCTGCGGAACAATGGTTTGCAGTTCATGGAGGATTTTTCCAAAGGAGATCGCGAAAGATGGATGAAGTTGTGGCCGGAAGTCCAAAAAGCTTGAGCGGCTGGGACAACTGCGCACTTTGTTGGAGCCAGAGCCTTTGTACAAGGACAAGGTGAAATTATCCTCACGACCAACTGAGTTGAAAACTAACTCTGTTGATTGATTTGTACTTCTTTGGCTTTTGAATGGAGTTGAAGACATAAGTCGCATTTGCGTGATCTTGTATTCATATCTGCACTTTTTGACCGTGATCCGTTTCAGTGGTTGAAGCGAGGCATGGGCGGATCTACAGGGGGGCAAGGGGGGACAGGTGCCCCCCCACTCTAGAGCCTTGCCCCCCCAGCTGCCCCCCTAACTTTGATGATCCAAAAACTGTAGGCTACTTGTAAAAACAACCCGACAGTATGTCCAATACATTTACCAAAAGTAAACCGTTTTTTTTAAAGTAAAAAGTAAAAGTAATTTTTTTTTTTAAATATATTAAAATTAAAATACATAAAATACCCCTCCCCCCGCCCCTCAAATACTTAGCTACGTCCCTGATTCAAACGTGCAGAGCGGCATTCGCTCAGTCTGGCTCACATACATGGAGTCTGCTGCGGTGCGGTGGCCCTACAAACCCACTGGAGAGACTGAGCTGCCCCAGAGCCCCTGAAGGTGAAGTGAGTTTCCACAGGTGTAGTTTAAACACACGTTTAACTTAAAATTACATTTGTAATGAATGTATTGTATGTTAAAGAGGATTCAGCATCAGCAAAAACAGCGAGTCTATTACGTTAGCCAAAATCAGCGGTTGTGATTCGTAAGAGCACTCTTCCATTTGATTAGCCTAATTTTGATTTTAGTAAAGACAAGAACAGCTTAATAAAAAATATTGTATCCATAACTGCCAACTCTCACGCATTCACCGCGAGACACACGCAATTGACACGCTCTCACGCCGCACATAAATTTTTTCACGCACAGAAAAATCGCGAAGCAAAGAAGACACGGAGACCGACAGACTAGACAGAGCAGGTTACGTTACTTATATAAAAAAAATCTCAGCTCTCAGATTCTGTCACTTTTATTACGAAATTCAAACAATAAATGCCGTTTTGGCGCTTGTAATTGTTATGTGACAGATCCCTAGCTGCACGTGGACCGATCATCTCTACTAGCTAATAGTAAATAAACACGAATGAACAATGTTGAAAGAAACAGTAGCCTACAACTTACCTAAATGTATATTCCTCATACATAATATCGACCAATCAGTCTAACAAAGGGGTCAATAAAACAACTGGAGAACAATTTTGTCACATAACATTTACCCCAGGAAAGCCATTTAATGACTATAATAGGCTATAGCACAGGGCTGTCCAAACTCGGTCCTGGAGGGCAGGGCCAGCTCTAGCTCTTTGGTTGCCCTAGGCGAGATTGAGTTTTTTTTGATTATGAATACAGATTGATCTGTTGAAAGCAGTTATTTTGAGTTAGATGCTAAATGTTCTCCTCTTATACATATTTGACATTGAAGGGGTGCATAGGCTACAACATATTTGCCCACCGGCAACTATAGTTGCCACAGATTCAAATACGATTTTCAAGAAAAAATACAAAAACCTGGGGAAAATAAATGCAGGACATGCCATTCAGAAAAAAATTGGGCACAAATGGGTTAAGTATTTATAAAAACTATACAAACAAAAATGCTCCTATAGTTACTCCAAGACTTAAAAAGCTAATTATGACTTAAATGATACACTCTAATAAATTGCACATACAAAAATGTTACAAAGAACGTTGGAGGATATTTAACAAATTATGACTCAAACTATGGATGAACAAACAAAAAGGCTTTTATAGTCACTCCAACACTTAATCAAGAAAATTAAGACTTGAAGGATCAACTGCAATAAATTGTTGATACACAAATGCTAGAAAGAATGTTCAAGGATATTTACCAAATATTAACTCCATAAACTGTGCAAAAACTCTCTTAAGCACCTGTATTGACACTTAAGCAAATTATGACCCATAAACTGGATTAACTATACCCTCTACAAACAAAAGTGCTATTATGGATACACTGTACTTACCACTACAAAATTAAAATATATAAGTTCTTGTAGCTCTATCCCTATCTTAAATAATAAAAGATGAACAGTTGTTTCTGGCATTTCTATTCACCTTCAAAATTGACGCAGCATTAAAATTTGGCTCGTCTGGATTTCCTTATTGTCAGTGAAATGCGTAGAAATATGTAGATAACTAGCTAGCTAGTGATAGCTTAGTGACAGCAATAAAACGTCCAATGCCGTCCAATATTAGTTGATAATATCGATAATACGAAGTAAATTTATTTCGTTTGACACCTTTATGGCTGAGATGAGAAGACTTACCTCTATACTGGGCTTTGTTGTGATCGTCTGCCTTTCTCTTTTTCCGTCCCTGTGCACTCGAGGGTTTAGACCGCTTCATATTTGAAGAACGCGCCAGTGATGAGCACTTGCCTGACCTAACGCCTGAACGCCTGTGCTCGACAATACTCACCATCAATTCAATCTAATAATCAGGTTAAGTAATTAAACGTGCGGCTGAGGGGGCGCCCAAGGGTGATCGTGTTTAATAAACAGTATGTTTTATTTCGCTTGTTTTAATTCTATGCTTAATGGGAAGTAAGTTTAAGGGCGCCACTAGAGGGCGCCTGGCTGCGCCCCCAACACATTTGTCGCCCTAGGCAACCGCCTAGCTCGCCTATAGCAAACGCCGGCCCTGCTGGAGGGCCACTGTCCTGCAGATTTTATCTCCAACTTGCCTCAACACACCTGCCTGGAAGTTTCTAGTATGCCTAGTAAGACTTTGATTAGCTGGTTCAAGTGTGTTTTAATTGTGGTTGGAGCTAAACTCTGCAGGACAGTGGCCCTCCAGGAGCAGGATTGGACACCCCTGCTATAGCACATTAGTTGGCTAGAAAAAAAGAGCTATAGAGAGTATTTTGCTAAATATGTGTAGTGTACCATATTACATATTTATTATATTTTTATTTATATCATTAAAAAAAGTTATTAGAATAAAAAAAAACGCATTATATGTGATTTGAGTTATTTTAAACCTTAAATAACACTGCCAGCTGATAGGGCTCTGTATGTTTACAGCATTAGGTGAGTTGTTTTTTCTTGAGATTAGGTACATCTTGTGTGCCTAATAGTTAACCAAATGAGTCAATATTAAATCAAATCACAATAATTTAATTTAATTAAAATAGCAAAAAAGCGTAGCTTACCAGAAATTGTACCATGTAAACACTGTAACATGTTGTCACTAAACCCAATAAAATTCAGTTGTTACTAAAATGTTAGTGACAATCACAATACACTTATTGTGATGCAATTATTATTATTATTATTTTTTACATTTGATTTAGTTAAGCAGTCCTATTAAATCCAATTCCTCTCAGATATCACAGCAATGAAACCAGGTTACAACTGGGGAAATAACAAATACAATAGGATTAAGTAGTCTAAACATAACTGGTGTGTGCATGTGATAAGTCTTTCTGATTTTATATTTGTTATATAGGCTACTTATTAGCTATGGCCCTACAGTGTAATGTAATACAAAACCAGAGGTTTTCACATATTGACTTTTGCAGGCAAGAGTAGTTGAAGAAGGTAGCTGAACTATACAGTAGTTTACTGTTTTGTTTTGTTTGAACACTGGGCTTATTCCTGTTGTGAATTAAAAACCTTTGTAGTGTGTAAGGGCATGATTAAACAATAAGTACTGTAGTTTAAAAGTGGTTTTGTGTTTGTTTTGTTAAAGCAATTCACATATAGGGATTTCCATGTACCATCTACCCCTGCCACCCTGCCAAGACCTCTTGCCACCCCTTTGCCCCCCCATGTAAAATTTTCTAGATCCGCCACTGAAGCGAGGTTATTACATTTTTTTACTGAAACGCTTATTTGCACAAAATACAAGACTTTTTGGTGCTACATTATGCGGTTGACCTTTTTGCCAATTTTAATCTTATATAACTGACTGTTTATAAGAGGTTACACGTTTTTTTTTCTTCTGTTTTGTTATTTCAGAGTTCATTGTTTATGTCCTTTTCTATTTTATTATTGAATGCCAGGGGTTTACGAGAGAACGTTAAGCGTAAAGGCCCTTTCCCACCGGACGCGTAACGAAAAAGCGAAGCGGAAAAAGCAAATATTTCGTGTGCGAATACTGCGCGTCAATACCATTCACATCAGCCACGCAAGAGTTTGCGACGTTTCAGAGCTCCAACATTCCAAAACATTCACGGCGACAGCTGAGCAAACACGGACACTTCATCATTCAGTGAAGACAAGCTTTTCATTTTCTTTAAAAGACAGAATAAAAGAAGGTTTTGGCTGCACCCAGTAGGGCGTTTTCACACCTGAAAGTCCGCACCAAGGTCCGAACCAAAGTTCATGTTTTGATACTTTTTAGATATTCGGTTAGTTTTGGTTTGGTTTCACATTGCAATTATGTGAGCGGACTAAAGAACTTTACATGACGCACTTGCGTCCAAAGAACAGAGAGTCTGAAGCGGAGTATGCTAATCTTGTACAGCAGCTAAAACTTTAACATGGCCGGTTCCGCACTTACTTTCAAATGTCCGTGGGACAATTTGAGGAGCTCCTCCAGAGACAGTAGCACCGCATCTGAGGAGACAAACACCCACTTCAGGAACCAATCGATCCGGAGCAGCTGTGTTTCCAGCTATGTTTCCAGTTGAGTCACAATGTAAACATTTAAGTGCCACAGTCGTACTGACGGAAACACATTCAGTTTTCTATAGTCGCGGACACAATTAGGTTAGAAGAAAAAAAAACAATGTATTGATTATAATATCGTAATATGTAGCCTATAGTGGGCAAACACAGCTGCATCTGTACAGCTGTAAACACAACTACAGCTGTAATCTCGTGAGAAATGCAATACCTGGCAAAGGTTAATATTGATTGAATTGCTAGTGACATCAACTGGACATTTCGTCACCTTTGTTTCCTTGTCTGTGATTGGTTTAAGCCTTTTCTATCGCTGCGAGTGTTAAAAAAAAATCGACATCGAAACGGAAAAAATAAACTGCGTTTTTTCACCGCAGCACATTCGCGTTCAGTGTGGAAGCTCTCATTACACAAACAGCTGATCCAAAAATAAAACCATCACGCGAATTATTCGCACGTCAAAATCGTGTCCAGTGGGAAAGGACCTTAAGGCTTTGTTTTTGTTTACTAAGCGATTTAATAATGACTTTGTATTTTTTCAAGAATCACACTCTATTGACTCTGATGTTAATTTTTGGAGATCACAGTGATATTTGGCTGTCTCATGGAACAGAAAACTCAGCAGGGGTTTCTTGTCTGAAAAATAATTATAGAGGTGAAATTTTGCATTCAGTCTGTGATAAAAATGGCCACTTTAAACTTTAAACCTAACCCTAACCCGGACGGTACATGAAAAAAAAACGGACCATTTGGTTCGATTGTCTCGGTTTCGACACATGCGCAATGTATCCTCGTGCCCGTATGTTACCTCAGACAGACAGTGGGTGTCCTTTTCGCACGACATAAGAGGTGTGTGGACATACAGTAAAATAAAGTAAAAGTGGGGTGCTGCAGGTCACGTCACGTGTAGAAATGCGTGGGAGAGATAAGGAAGGCTGCCCGGAGTTGGAGGATGCGCCAGCGACGTATAGCAGGCAGGGCAGATACAGTGCGTTTGGAGAGCAGGAGCCGCGCGAGCCCGATGTGCATTCACACACTGCCAGTGTTTGTCTCGCGCAGCTGAACGCGCTGAGCGCGGCTCGTGTATTGCAAATCCAAACAAATATTGTCCATTCTGTCACATTTTCCGGTGTTCTCCTCCGACCCCTGTCTGTCTCATGCTTTGATTCATGATGGGCAGCATATATCTGCTGCAAATGCGACCTGTTCCCCTCGGTCTCATACACACATGCATATAACATGTTGTATATAAGTAGTTCACATGATAAATGTAACATTTAAAAGTTAAGATATGCTTCTAGTTTTAATTATTTAAACATGCCTTTGAAGTTTGGGCAAAAACTTCTGGCAGTGTTGTGTTTTCGTTTATTTTTTTTTTCTTTTCACAGCGCTGGATGTCATCATATGGTGATTGTGAACACTTCATGGTGAAATTTGTTAATCAGGTCAGCTGAATTAAAGCCACAGTGCATTGTTCTGATCAAAATTGACATGATTAACATGAAAAATGTTACGCCAATGTGTCGGACTCGGTTGACAGCCATTTAGGAAACAACTTCTACATGATATAACTGTCACGGTTTCAGGGTGTCATCGGCCTTCCTGTTGTCTGTGTTTGTCCTGTCTATTTCGGCAGCTCGTGGCCAGGGCAATCAGCGCTGAGATTCAGCGAAGGTGTGTTCAGATCACGAGCTGTTTTCCCTCACCTGTCGCTTATTCCCTTCCTCCTTTATATTCCCAGCTGTCTCGTTCCCTGGTTGTCAGTAGATTAGTGTTTGTCCTGTACGGTGTGATCTGTGTCTCGTGTCTTACCTGTTTCCCGCTGTTGTGCTCAGGACGCCTAGACGAGGAGATTTTCTGCGTCCCGTTTGGGCTGGCACCAGGGGTGAATTCCACAGCCTGTGTCCGCAGTTCGCTGTACGGACGGCTCTGAGTTCTGTTCTACAATCTATTTTGTTACGTGTGTGTCCCTGCACACGTCGGATGTTTATTTGACTTTCTGTTTGTTCTAATAAACTGTTATACGCATCCTCTGCGTTTGTGTCCTCCCTTCACGCCGTGACAGAATCTACTGACCACCATGGACGCAGCAGAGGAAATCAACGTTCTCAATGTCCTTAGACAGCAAGGCACACTGCTGGGTCGACAACAGGAGGAGATTGCTGCCTCTCGTCAGGCTTTTACGGAACTGTCGCTTCAGCTAACTCAACTGACGGAGCGGCTTGATCGGGCTCAGATCATTCCAGCCGCAGCCCCTGTGTTAGACCTTCCAGCTGAACCTGAGACCGCTGTATCCCGTCGAGCCGAACCTCGCCTGAATCCACCTGCTCCATACTCCGGTGAGCCCAACTCATGCGGCTCCTTTTTGTCTCAATGTTCTCTGACTTTTTCTCTCCAGCCCTCCTGTTTTCCCACGGAACAAGCTAAAGTGGCATTCACCATCAGTTGCTGATCGGACGGGCGAGAGAGTGGGGAACGGCCATGTGGGACAATGAACATGCATGTTGTAGCTCGTTTCAGGAGTTTTCTAAGGAGCTCCGCAAAGTGTTTCGATCGCTCCGCGCTTGGGACGGAGGCGGCACGGGCTTTATCATTGCTGCAACAGGAGGGTCGATCCGTTTCTGACTACTCCATTGAGTTCCGCACTCTCGCCGCGTCATGCGGATGGAATGCCAAAGCACAGTGGGATCATTTTCTTCACGGGCTGGCGGATTACATCAAGGACGAGATCTATTCTCTCGAACTGCCGCCCAATCTCGACGGATTGATCGACCTCGCCATTCGGGTTGACAACCGGATAGCTCTCCGTTCCCGGCATCGGAGGGGCGTGGCTTCTCACGAGCCTTATTCCAACCTGGTCGCCGGGGCGACGGGTGACGCCACTTCTCAGCGTTTCGTTCTGCCTGAGGAGGAGCCTATGCAGATCGGGAGAGCCCGGTTGACGGTTACCGAACGACGTCATCGACTCACACACAACCTGTGTCTTTACTGTGGGGGGGCGGGGCATGTGGCGGCCTCGTGCCCGGTTAAGGGACGACGTTTCTCACCTAAGTAGGGGCGCACGGTGAGCGTGACTAATACATTGTTTCCCTCTGGTGGTCGTTCTGTCCTTCAGGCTTCCTTACAGATTAATAGGGCTGTCCACCAGGTGTCAGCTTTGATTGATTCTGGAGCGGAGGGTGATTTCCTGGACACTGAGCTGGCTGCCCGATTAGGTGTTCCATCTGTTCCACTGGCAGAGCCCATTTCAGCCAGGACTCTCTGTGGTACTCACCTCACTAAGATTACCCACATCACCAGATTTATTAAACTTACTGTCTCGGGTAATCATTCTGAGGAGATTCGTTTTCTCCTCATTCACTCTCCCTCCGCCCCACTTGTTCTGGGACACACATGGTTGGTCAAACATAACCCGCACATTGACTGGGCCCTTAATTCTGTTCTGGCATGGAGCCCTTTTTGTTTATCTCAGTGTTTGGGTTCTGCATTTTCTCCTGTTACGTCTTGTTCTGTGTTACAGGAGGAGCCGGTGAACCTGGCGAATGTACCAGAGGCTTACCATGATTTGAGAGCGGTGTTTAGTAAGTCCCGAGCTTCATCTCTTCCTCCGCACCGCCCATACGACTGTGCGATAGACCTTTTGCCTGGTACTTCTCCACCTAGAGGGCGCCTTTACTCTCTTTCCGGGCCTGAGAGGGAGGCCATGGAGAAGTACATTAATGATTCTCAGGTAGCTGGCATCATCCGACCCTCTTCCTCTCCGGCTGGGGCGGGATTCTTCTTCGTGGGGAAGAAAGATGGGTCGCTCCGTCCCTGTATTGATTATCGGGGCTTGAATGACATCACGGTAAAGAATCGCTATCCTTTGCCGTTGATGTCATCGGCTTTTGAACTCTTGCAGGGGGCGACCATCTTTACGAAATTGGATCTTCGCAATGCTTATCACCTAGTTCGGATTAGGGAGGGGGATGAGTGGAAGACCGCCTTTAACACCCACACGGGGCACTTTGAGTATTTGGTTATGCCTTTTGGCCTCTCTAACTCCCCGGCGGTCTTCCAAGCACTCGTTAACGACGTGCTCCGAGACCTGGTTGACCGGTTTGTATTTGTTTACCTCGGTGACATCCTGATCTTCTCCCAGAACGAGCGCGACCATGTCCGGCACGTCAGGCGAGTGCTTCAGCGGCTACTTGAGAATCGGCTTTTCGCCAAGGTGGAGAAGTGCGAGTTTCACGCACGGTCGGTTCCGTTCCTGGGATTTATTTTGTCACCCGAGGGTATCCGAATGGACCCCACTAAGGTAAAAGCAGTTGCTGATTGGCCTACCCCAGATAGTCGCCGAGCGGTCCAGCGATTTCTGGGGTTCGCCAATTTTTACAGGCGGTTCATTCGGGGTTTCAGCCAGATCGCTCTTCCTCTGACGGATCTCACCTCCACTCGTAGACGTTTCTGTTGGTCGCCGCAGGCTCAGACTGCGTTTTCTAACTTAAAAAGTCGCTTTGTTTCAGCTCCTATCCTTACTACTCCCGATCCGTCTCGTCAGTTCATTGTGGAGGTGGATGCGTCAGAGGTGGGAGCGGGGGCGATTTTGTCTCAGAGATCACCCTCGGATGACAAGGTACATCCCTGCGCCTTCTTTTCTCATCGCTTGACTCCATCGGAACGGAACTACGACATCGGGAATAGGGAGTTACTGGCTGTTAAGTTAGCGTTGGAGGAGTGGCGCCACTGGTTAGAGGGCGCAGAGGTCCCTTTTTTAGTTTGGACCGATCATAAAAATCTCGAGTACATCCGCACCGCTAAACGGCTAAATTCCCGACAGGCTCGCTGGGCACTGTTTTTCGGTCGTTTCAATTTTAACATCTCCTACCGTCCGGGGTCCAAGAATGGTAAGCCTGACGCACTTTCACGGATTTTTGAGGCTGAACCTAGATCCAACCTCCAGATGACCATTCTTCCTCCCGGTCGGGTGGTAGCAATGGTCACCTGGGGGGTGGAGTCCAGAGTCCGTTCTGCGCAACGTCACTGTTCCCGCGGGGTGCCCAGAGAGTCTGTTATTCGTACCCGAATCGGTCCGTACTAGCGTTCTCCAGTGGGGTCACTCATCCACGCTGGCTTGCCACCCAGGAGCGACTCGTACCTGTAGTTTAATCAAGCAACGGTTCTGGTGGCCGTCCATGGCGCGGGACATTCGCCAGTTCGTGTCGGCGTGTCCGGTTTGTGCTGCGGGTAAGGGCTCCAATCGACCCCCAGCAGGGTTACTCCAGCCGCTGCCTGTCCCTTCGAGACCCTGGTCACACATAGCGATGGACTTCGTCACAGGCCTACCTCCGTCTAGTGGCAACACGGTAGTCCTCACTGTTGTGGACAGGTTCTCGAAGGCGGCTCATTTTATTCCCCTCCCCAAATTGCCTTCAGCGAGGGAGACAGCGACTATCGTCTTGGATCACGTTTTCCGTATTCATGGCCTCCCGGTTAACGTGGTTTCGGACAGGGGTCCCCAATTTGTGTCAAAGTTTTGGGCAGACTTCTGTCGACAGCTGGGGGCGACTGCTAGTCTTTCCTCTGGGTATCACCCGCAGACAAACGGTCAGGCCGAGCGTGCTAACCAGGATCTGGAGAGGGTCTTGCGTTGTGTGGCATCTGCAGAACCGTCATCTTGGAGTTCCAGATTAACTATGGTCGAGTACGCACATAACTCCCTTCCGGTCTCGTCTACGGGTTTCTCTCCCTTCCAGTGCTGTTTAGGCTACCAGCCACCTTTATTCCCCTCCCAGGAGTCTGACGTCGTTGTTCCGTCCGCACACTTGTTTATTCAGAGATGCCTCCGTACGTGGAGGGTCGCCAGAGAAGCCCTTACTCGGACTGGTGACAGGAACAAGGCGTCGGCGAATCGTCACCGTACTAAGCCCCCACTTTATGTGTGTGGGCAGAAGGTCTGGTTGTCTTCTCAGGACATTCCTCTCAGACTCCCCTCACGTAAACTGGGACCCAAATTTATTGGACCGTTTTCCATCACTTAGGTGCTCAGTTTGGTGTCGGTTCGACTCAAATTATTCCCCCAGTTTAAGAATATCCACCCGGTTTTTCATGTCTCTAAAATCAAGCCCGTCATGCGTTCCCCCCTTCAGCCCCAGACCTCTGTCCCTCCGCCTCCCAGACTCATCGAGGGGTCTCCCGCTTACACTGTACGGCGGCTCCTTGATGTGAGACGTAGGGGTAGAGGTCATCAATACCTGGTAGACTGGGAGGGCTATGGTCCGGAGGAGAGATGCTGGGTTCCGGCTCGCGACATTCTGGATCGCGCTCTCATCGACCAATTCCATCGGCATCATGGTGAGTCCTCCGGGGACGCCAGGAGGCGTCCCTGAGGGGAGGGGTACTGTCACGGTTTCAGGGTGTGTCATCGGCCTTCCTGTTGTCTGTGTTTGTCCTGTCTATTTCGGCAGCTCGTGGCCAGGGCAATCAGCGCTGAGATTCAGCGCAGGTGTGTTCTGATCACGAGCTGTTTTCCCTCACCTGTCGCTTATTCCCTTCCTCCCTTATATTCTCAGCTGTCTCGTTCCCTGGTTGTCAGTAGATTAGTGTTTGTCCTGTACGGTGTGATCTGTGTCTCGTGTCTTACCTGTTTCCCGCTGTTGTGCTCAGGACGCCTAGACGAGGAGATTTTCTGCGTCCCGTTTGGGCTGGCACCAGGGGTGAATTCCACAGCCTGTGTCCGCAGTTCGCTGTACGGACGGCTCTGAGTTCTGTTCTACAATCTATTTTGTTACGTGTGTGTCCCTGCACACGTCGGATGTTTATTTGACTTTCTGTTTGTTCTAATAAACTGTTATACGCATCCTCTGCGTTTGTGTCCTCCCTTCACGCCGTGACAATAACAATTTTTTAATACTGTATCCTAAATTGTGGATGATTAAGCTATATACCATATGCTGAAGTAAATTTCTGGAGTGTTAACGATTAAAAAAAACAACAACAAGAACCGTACAGAAACGAAAACCGTGACCCTAAAACCGAGATACGAACCGAACCGTGGGTTTTGTGAACCGTGCCACCCCTAGTATTGAGTATACTTCAAGTAACAAGGATGGCTCTAGACGTTCTAGGATTGATTTTTGGCTTGTTTCTAACAATTTTGATGGGTACATTTTGTTAATGTAATGACAACACCATTAACTGATCATAAAGCCATATTAATCAAAATCAATTTTTCTCAAAACACAAATTGTAACAAGTATAATTCATACTGGAAAATGAATAGTTCTTTACTTAAATTGAGTGCAGTTAAACAGGACCTGGAAAAACTCAATTATTATTGGATTAAAGCCAAAAAGGAAGGGTTGTTTAGTCATAATTGGGAATTATTAAAATTTGAAACTATTTGAGGAAGTTTAGTAGCACATTAGTTAAATCACAACGTCTTGTGGAAGAGAAATTTGTTAGTGAAATCTTAGCCATCTCTAATATTCCCACTGTTGACCTGTTAGAAGGACAGAGATTGCGTCTAACAGAGTTGCAAAATGAACTCGATAACATGTACAGAATGCGAGCACAGAATTAGAGCACGGAGAGCAGATGTCTGCTTATTTTTTAAACTTGAAAAATCGAGGGCTAAACTAAATTCTGTTTCTAAAATGAATATTAATGGATCTATTACAGATAATTTTTACATAATTTCTAGCTTTTGCTATAGTTATTACTCTAATTTATACACTTCTAAATTCAGTGAGTATAATATGACATCTTTTTGTAAATATTTTAAGAATGTAAAAACAATTACTGAAGAGGACCAAAAGTTATGTGATTTCCCAATAACTAGTATGGAAATTAAGCAAGCTATTGAAAGTTTGAAATTTAATAAATCACCCAGTAACGATGGAATTACTACGGAGTTCTATAAGCAGTTCCCTTTCGAAAGGGAACTCGCGCTGCGTCAGCTAACGCTACGGGGGAACGCCTCCAGCATGACAGGTGCCTGAAATCACAAAACGTCAATCATATTGACCGGCGACAACCTATGACGTCATCAAGGTGCAACCAGGAAGTATAAAAGGGCGCCTTGCCAACATGACAGTATCTTTTTGTCTTCAGGGACTGTTTGCCTATCTAGCACGTAAAGCGTCAAAGAAGGTTTTACAATCGAGAGAATGAAGTGTGCTCAGAAGCAACGCCTCTTCCGCAGATGTGTGGACCCGTGTACCAGGTATCTTACACCTGAGGATACACACACACACTCTGTGTTTACTGTCTGGGTGTGGAGCATGCACGGGAAGTTCTCGAGGGAGCTTCCTGTGCAAACTGCGAGCGTTTTCCCCTGAAGACGCTCCGCTCTCGTCTGGCTCTCTTCTCGAGGGGAGAGAGTTCAGCATCTGGGGACGGCCCCGCTCGAGCTGAGGCTGAGCGGCGTCTGAAGTCCTGGGGTTCCCAGATGGATCTGGCTCGTCGTCTGGAGACATGTGTGGTGCTCGCAGATGACGATCCAGATCACGAGGGGCAGACATCGGAGGAGGAGCGGGATCTGGGCTCCTCCTCCTCGTCTGCGGCTCTTCCGACTGAGCAAAGGGGATGAAGAGGTTGGTGAGTCAGCTGAGGCTGAAACCTCACATCCATCCTGTCCCATGTACGGGGAGCTGTTGGAGGTCATGGAGCGCGCTGCAGGTAGACTGCAGCTGCCGCGGCAGCGCGCGAGGAGAGAGGTCGTGCGTCCTAATCGTTTGGATGACCGGTTTCTCTCCGCTCATGACCGCCCGGCTCCCGGGAGTCTTCCATTTCTTCCAGATCTCCATCAACAGATCTCGAAGGGATGGAAAAAGCCTTATTCAGCCCGCATCCATCGGCATCAGCGAGCTAACTTCGCTGATGTCGAGGGACTGGCTGAGGCTGGATATGTGTCGTTGCCGCCCGTGGACGAGACGTTTGCGAACTATCTCGCCTCTGGGCGGCCATCGACACTGAGGGCTCCCACCCTGCCGACCAAACCTCTTAGGACAACATCACGTTTGAACGGCAGGGCGTACATGTAAGCGGGTCACGCTGGGGCGGCTTTGCACACCATGGCGGTGTTACAAGCCTACCAGGCGGACCTGCTGAGGGACCTCGATCAGGGGGAGGGACTAACCCCTGATGCGATGACCGAGTTGCGCCGGACCACGGATCTCGCTCTCCGGGCTGCCAAACAAACCGCGTTTGCCATCGGTCGTTTGATGGCGGCGATGGTAGCCACGGAGAGACATCTGTGGTTGAACCTGGCGGACATCGGGGAGAAAGAGAAGTCCTTTCTCCTGGATTGATGGCTGGGTTGAAGCGCCGAGAGGAGCGAGTGGTGAGTCCCCCTCGAGAAGGGTGAAACATTTTCTACTATGTTTTCAGGACTCCGTTTTTCGCTCTCCTGAGAGGGCTCGGGGGATTATGGAACATCGCTGGACATAAGTAAGCTAAGTAAGCTAAGAACCCATACCCCGTGAGTAAGCTAAGAACGATCTTCTTTGCAACATTATATGTTTGTGCATAATGCTATACTTTAGCTAGTAGAGATCTACCGCCTCTCCGTGTTATCTCTCTCACTTACGTGAGTGTTTGTATTTGCCGCTCTTGCTCGCGGGCTTGTGGCGTGCGGGGGCGAGTTGTTTGTTTTCCTAGCTTTAAGTATAAAGTAGCTTTACGACCGGGTTAAGCACTAATGCGTGAGCTGTAGTGAGATCTGCGCCCAGCCCTGTTGGGCTTTTAAGTAGGTTTCGGGGCCCCGTTGTTTAAGTAAGGGGTGATAATATTTCTTTCCCGAGCCCTGGGTAGATCTAGTGCAGGTTTAGCACCGCACCACTTGGCCTAGGCTTTGCTAAGGATGGGGGGCGCTGGTAATGTCGCCCCAGGCCTGTCTTTAAGTATAAGAACAGTGCTTGTTTTTCTGCATCCTTGATTCAGCCTCCTCTTATTACAGAGTAGTCCGGCCAAGGCCCGCCCCCTTCTCTGCGTTCTGGGGTTATTTAGTAATGAAGTGTAGGTGTTGCAGCAGGGATAGCGACCTTGCCAGTGGTCGTGGGGCCGGGTTGAGCGTCTTTCGCTGTGTGCGTCTAAGACTTTAGTTTTGCTGTGCCCCGCCTTTTAGAGCTGGTGTGGCCGCCACCTTCTGACGGCCCCCGGCCTCATCCTGGAGGGTGGTACGGCCGGTGGGTTACATTTTTGTATGATGTGTTTTTACCCTCTGCTCTATGTCCTCTGCTCCACCTTCTTTAGGGCTCGGGTCGAGCTGAACATCGCAACCTTCTGCATGGCGGTTTGATCGAATGCTCCCCTGAGGCCCGAGCATTACCAATGGCTGACGTCCTTGCACGACGGCAGGCCGCTGTATGAGAAAGTAAGGCGGCCGCCCTGAAGCAGGTGACGTAAGTTGTACTCCCCTCGCTTTAGAGGGTTCCTAAGCATTTGTTTGCTGAGTACACTGCTGTTGGCAATGTGATTAGGTTCATGTCTGTAGGCACTGCCCTGTGAGACTGCGCTATCGCGGAGGCCCTTTAGCCTCTGGGATGGAGCCAGCCCCAGGTGCGGGCGTGTGAAGGCCAGCTGGTTGTGAGTAGCCAGCTAGGGCAGTCTGGGCAGCAGACTCCAGGAGGGAGTCTTGACGTCACGACTATCCATCGTCGTCAAACTTCAGCGACAATCTCGTCAACTAGTTGGCCCTCTTTGGCCTCCTTGGGGATGAGTCAGACAGCTACCGTTAGCCTGGGTGCAGCAGCCAGTCTTCTGTCCACGGCAGGGTTCATAGAACCTGCATACCTCCTATTTGGAAGTAGGCCCTGCCAGGCCTCCCTGAGGGGTAGGCTCCCGTTTTTGGGTCACCTTGGCTCAGGTGGTAGGCCCCTCCAGGCCCCCCTGAGAGCTTGCTGTGAATAGCGGGCCACACTCAGTCTCCCCCGAGGGGGCATGCCTGAGGCGTCAGTCCCTCGATGGCTGGCACGAGCTGCTTGTAGGTGGAAGGCGTTACCAGGCCTCCCTAAGGGCCTGCTGTGGGGTAAGCAGGCTCACTTGACCTCCTCTGAGGAGGTGTTCCCGGGCTCCAGGTGGCAGAGGTCCCTGGAGGCTAGCACATTCCCCCGTGCTGAATATGTATCCTGTGTGTTGATGTTGTAGCCTGCTCTTTTCATAGTTAACTTATTGTTGATGTTTATCAATTCCAAATCTCCAGTGAAGTGTGCCTCTCATGACTACTTTAACCTGATGCCCCCTGGGTTTTAACATTGATTGGTTATAAATAAAATTAACATTTTTGCACCTTATTCATCTTGTATTTGAGTTTTTTCTTGGTTATTGAGCCCAATCAAATTCATGGTCCAGTGGAGAACCTGTAGATGACCCGTATTGTGTTTGGGGTCTGTTACAACTTGGCGTAGTTTTGGCAGTCTGGACTTTGGGCAATAGCCAGGAAAATGTCAACTACACAACAATCAGAGCAGTTACCTTCTACATCAAGTGAGCAGCAGAGAGTAGATGGCACACCTGACATGGGTCAGAATCAAGCAACAAACGCAAATATGGTTATGTTTCCTTTGATGATGGGTGTCAAAAATTGAATGGAGATCAAAGGGCTCAGGGGAATCATTTTCAGGATTGGTATAATATGCAGACATCAATGTTCAATATATACCCCTTTTCTGAGGCGCAAAAGGTTTCCGCTTTAATAAATAATTTGGATGGGGAAGCAAAATGGGAAGTGTTAGCTTTACCAACAGCACAGCGTACAACAGCTGAACAGACATTGTCCTTTTTGAAAAGTAGTTATGGAGACATAGTCCCCCTTGCAACCCTTCGGGCCCAGTTTTTTACTCGAAAACAAAGGACAGATGAGAATGTTAGACAGTTTGGAATTGAGTAACCGGTTGGAGAACAGGGGCGATGGTACCATTGTGGGTAATGTCTTACGTGATCAATTTATTTTAGGACTCTGTGATGTAGGATTGCGTCGGGAACTTCGGGGTATGGTGAGAGCAGCTCCGGAGAGTTCTTTTGTAGAAGTTAAACAAGAAGCAATTCTACGAGCAGAGGAGTTTGGGGAGGTGAGGCAGGCAGTAGCTGGAACGGTACAGATAAAATCAGCCCCAGATACATCAAAATTGGTGGAGGAGATTAAAAAGGAGGTTTTTTTTACAGTTTAAAGGAGAGATAAAGGAAATGGTTGCTGGAATGATTAATGAAGTTAATGCTCCTCCATGAACTGCCACCTTAACGTGGTGGAGGGGTTTGAGTACCCGAATGACCCTAGGAGCTACGTTGTCCGGGGCTATATGCCCCTGGTAGGGTCTCCCAAGGCAAACAGGTCCTAGGTGACGGGTCAGACTAAGAGCAGTTCAAAAACCCTTATGATGACCAATAAAAGGAGGACCGTGACGTCGCCCAGTATGGCGCAGCCGGGGCCCCACCCTGGAGCCAGGCCTGGGGTTGGGGCTCGTATGCGAGCGCCTGGTGGCCGGGCCTTCCCCCACGGGGTCCGGCCGGGCTCAGCCCAAAGGAGCGACGTGGGGACACCTTCCCGTGGGCCCACCACTCACGGGAGGGACCGTAAGGGGCCGGTGCAAAGCGAATCGGGCAGCAGTCGAAGGCGGGGGCCTAGACGACCCGATCCCTGGACACGGAAACTGGCTCTTGGGACATGGAATGTCACCTCGCTGGCGGGGAAAGAGCCTGAGATTGTGCGTGAGGTTGAGAGGTTCCGACTAGAGATAGTCGGAATCACCTCCACGCACGGCTTGGGCTCTGGAACCACACTCCTCGAGAGGGGATGGACTCTTCACCACTCTGGAGTTGCCCATGGGGAGAGGCGGCGGGCTGGTGTGGGTTTGCTTATAGCCACCCAGCTCTGCCGCCATGTGTTGGAGTTTACCCCGGTGAACGAGAGGGTCGTTTCCCTGCGGCTTCGGCTCGGGGATAGGTCTCTCACTGTTGTGTGTGCCTACGGGCCAAACAGCAGTGCAGAGTACCCGACCTTCTTGGTGTCCCTGGGAGGGGTGCTGGAGAGTGCTCCGACTGGAGACTCCGTCGTTCTACTGGGGGACTTCAACGCCCACGTGGGCAATGACAGTGAAACCTGGAGGGGAGGAACGGCCCCCCGGATCTGAACCCGAGTGGTGTTCAGTTATTGGACTTCTGTGCTAGTTACAGTTTGTCCATAACGAACACCATGTTCAAGCATAAGGGTGTCCATCAGTGCACATGGCACCAGGACACCCTAGGTCGAAGGTCAATGATCGACTTTGTGGTCGTTTCATCTGACCTGCGGCCGTATGTCTTGGACACTCGGGTGAAGAGAGGGGCGGAGCTGTCAACTGATCACCACCTGGTGGTGAGTGGGATCCGATGGCGGGGGAGGAAGCTGGATAGACTCGGTAGACCCAAACGTACTGTGAGGGTCTGCTGGGAACGTTTGGCCGAGTCTCCTGTCAGAGAGATCTTCAACTCCTGCCTCCGGCAGAGCTTCGACCAGATCCCGAGGGAGGCTGGAGATATTGAGTCCGAGTGGACCATGTTCTCCACCTCCATTGTCAAAGCGGCTGCTCGGAGCTGTGGACGCAAGGTCTCCGGTGCCTGTCGAGGCGGCAATCCCCGAACCCGGTGGTGGACACCGGAAGTAAGGGATGCCGTCAAGCTGAAGAAGGAGTCCTATCGGGCCTGGCTGGCTTGTGGGACTCCCGAGGCAGCTGATGGGTACCGGCAGGCTAAACGGACTGCAGCCCGGGTGGTTGTGGAGGCAAAAACTCGGGCCTGGGAGGAGTTCGGTGAGGCCATGGAAAAGGACTATCGGCTGGCCTCGAAGAGATTCTGGCAAACCGTCTGGCGCCTCAGGAGGGGGAAGCAGTGCCCTACCAACGCTGTTTACAGTGGCGATGGGCGGCTGTTGACCTCGACTGGGGATGTTGTCGGACGGTGGAAGGAATACTTCGAGGATCTCCTCAATCCCGCCGTCACGTCTTCCATCGAGGAAGCAGAGGCTGGGGGCTCAGAGGAGGACTCGTCCATCACCCGGGCTGAAGTCACCGAGGTGGTCAAGAAACTCCTCGGTGGCAAGGCACCGGGGGTGGATGAGATCCGCCCTGAGTACCTCAAGTCTCTGGATGTTGTGGGGCTGTCTTGGCTGACACGCCTCTGCAGCATCGCGTGGCGGTCGGGGACAGTGCCTCTGGGATGGCAGACCGGGGTGGTGGTCCCTCTTTTTAAGAAGGGGGACCGGAGGGTGTGTTCCAACTATAGGGGGATCACACTTCTCAGCCTCCCCGGGAAAGTCTATGCCAGGGTACTGAAGAGGAGAATTCGGCCGATAGTGGAACCTCGGATTCAGGAGGAACAGTGTGGTTTTCGTCCTGGTCGTGGAACACTGGACCAGCTCTATACCCTCTACAGGGTGCTGGAGGGTTCATGGGAGTTTGCCCAACCAGTCCACATTTGTTTTGTGGATTTGGAGAAGGCATTCGACTGTGTCCCTCGCGGCGTCCTGTGGAGGGTGCTGGGGGAATATGGGGGCGGGGTCCTTTGCTGAGGGCTGTCCGGTCCCTGTATGACCGAAGCAGGAGTTTGGTCCACATTGCCGGCAGTAAGTCAGACTTGTTCCCGGTGCATGTTGGACTCCGGCAGGGCTGCCCTTTGTCGCCGGTTCTGTTAATAATTTTTATGGACAGAATTTCTAGGCGCAGCCAAGGGCCGGAGGGTGTCAGGTTTGGGGACCACACGGTTTCGTCTCTGCTCTTTGCGGATGACGTTGTCGTGTTGGCCCCTTCTAACCAGGACCTTCAGCATGCACTGGGACAGTTTGCAGCCGAGTGTGAAGCGGTTGGGATGGGGATCAGCACCTCCAAATCCGAGGCCATGGTCCTCAGTCGGAAAAGGGTGGCTTGCCCACTTCAGGTTGGTGGAGAGTTCCTGCCCCAAGTGGAGGAGTTCAAGTATCTAGGGGTCTTGTTCACGAGTGAGGGGAGGATGGAACGGGAGATTGACAGACGGATCGGTGCAGCTTCTGCAGTAATGCGGTCGATTTACCGGTCTGTCGTGGTGAAGAAAGAGCTAAGCCGTAAGGCGAAGCTCTCGATTTACCGGTCAATCTACGTTCCTACTCTCACCTATGGTCATGAGCTTTGGGTCATGACCGAAAGGACAAGATCCCGGATACAGGCGGCCGAAATGAGCTCTCTCCGTAGGGTGGCTGGGCGCTTCCTTAGAGATAGGGTGAGAAGCTCAGTCACTCGAGAGGAACTCGGAGTAGAGCCGCTGCTTCTCCACATCGAGAGGGGACAGCTGAGGTGGCTCGGGCATCTGTTCCGGATGCCTCCTGAACGCCTTCCCGGGAAGGTGTTTCGGGCATGTCCAACCGGGAGGAGGCCCCGGGGAAGACCAAGCTGGAGGGACTATGTCTCCCGGCTGGCCTTGGAACGCCTCGGTGTCCCCCCGGAAGAGCTAGAAGAAGTGTCTAGGGAGAGGGAAGTCTGGGCATCTCTGCTTAGACTGCTGCCCCCGCGACCCGGCCCCAGATAAGCGGAAGAAGATGGATGGATGGATGGATGATTAATGAAGTGCGTGAGGGAGTACATAACTTAAGGCCCAGCAGTGATAATGCAAGACCCAGGTATGAGTTTATGAGGGGTCGAAGAAGCTCCGATATATTTGACCATCAAGGAAGACCTATTTGTCGATGTTGCAAACAAGTTGGGCATATTGAAAGATGTTGTGGGGTTGTAGAGGGAGCTCAGGGGCCTTTAAACTGTTAGAACCCACTGTACAGGCCCAAACAGTGGGTACATTGGGTAGTGGCCATTCAGAAAAGAAAGATCATGTAGTAGGACAATGTCCAGTTGTGGAAGTGATGATACAGGAGGTTAAAACACCATTGATACAGGTTCACAAGTAACTACATTGACTGAAAGTTATTTTAAGAAATATTTTGAGACTAGAGGGCCAATGATGTACCCACCCATCCAAAAGTTTAATTTGGTGGCTGCTAATGGGTTAGTTATTCCATATATTGGATATATTGAGGTGGATTTGGACATATGTGGGAAGGTTATACCAAAAAGGGGAGTGTTGATTGTTAAAGACTCAAATGGTTCATCATATCCAGGACTGATTGGCATGAATGTGATAAAGGAGTGCAGAGATTTCCTGATGACACAGACTGGGGATAGTTGTGTGGGATCAGAAGGTGAAATGCCGGTTAAGGTGTGGCATCAGATGTTTTCGGTGTGTGAAGATCTCTTAAAGTTTGCTGATGAGTCCGGACAGATAAGTTCAATTTATTGGCCGCAGGGACGACGAAAGACGATACCAGCACAGTCAGAGGTGGTGATAGAGGCATGTGCACGTGTACGACCTGATAGGAAGGATTATGTGGGTTTGGTAGAACCTTGTCAAGATGTATTGCCGGGCCAGTTATTGGTAGCCAGATCACTGAGCACAGTTTCAAAAGGTAGAGTTATGTTTAGAATTCTAAATCTTTCTCCAGTCCCAGTGACACTTTTTCAGCGTCGTCGAATAGGGCAGATTTTTGATGTTGATTTGTGCCCAAGTCAGAAAGGAGATGTAGAGTTAAGATCGTTGGATGATGAGACCGTGGAGTTGGGGGTAAGGCAGAATCGAGTGCAGGAGGTAGAACAAGAGCAGGTGTTTGGCTCGGTAACGGTCTCATTGGATCCACTGCAATTTAGCACGGAACAACAAGAGATGATTGCCAAATTGTTATCCAAGTACCAGAAGGTGTTCTCAAAACATGATGAGGATTATGGGTGTACTGATAAGGTGTTACATGTGATACCAACAGGTGATGCAGCCCCAGTTAGAGAACGGTATAATAGGATTCCACCAAAATTGTACCAAGAAGTGAGGGGACTTTTGAGTTACATGCTTGAAAATGGTATTATTAGGGAGAGTTTTAGTCCTTGGGCAGCGCCTGTAGTGCTGGTCAGAAAGAAGGACGGCACCCTTCGTTTCTGCGTGGACTACAGGCGGTTGAATAGTGTAACCCATAAAGATTTATACCCCCTCCCCAGAATTGAGGAATCATTGGCTTCATTGAAGAAATCTAGAGTTTTTTCAACATTAGATCTAGCACATGGGTACTGGCAGGTCGGGGTGTACCCAGATGACAAGGAGAAGACCGCCTTTGTGACTCCCATGGGATTATATGAATTTAATGGAACATGGAACATTTCAGAGACTGGTTGAAAGTTGCCTGGGTGACCAAAATTTTTAAACAATGTTGCTCTATCTGGATGATATAATTGTCTTCTCTCCTTCTTTCGAGGTCCACATTGCACATCTGGACTTGGTTTTCAGCCTCCTGGAGAACTTTGGTTTGAAAGTTAAACCTACTAAGTGCTCTCTCTTCCAGCATGAAGTGCATTATTTAGGTCACGTGATTGCAGAAGGAGGGGTGTCACCAGACCCAGAGAATTTACGTGCAGTGGAGGCCTGGACAACTCCTCAGAATTTCACCCAGCTGCGTGCTTTTCTGGGATTAGCAGGTTATTATAGTCGTTTTATTAAAGATTTTGCTCAAATTGCGGCACCTTTGAACTCAATGATGTGGGGGACATCAAAACGACGTATCCGACCGGTCACAGGTAAACAAAACTGCTGGGCATGGGGAGAGGCACAGGACATGGCATTTAAGAAATTAAAGGAGAGTCTCCTACAAGCACCCATACTGGCTTATGCTGATTTCCAGTTGCCATTTTTTTTGTACACCGATGCCAGTCAGACAGGCTTGGGAGCAGTGCTGGCCCAGGTATAACAGGGGAGGGAGAGAGTGATCTCCTATGCAAGAAGAAGTCTCCGTCCAACAGAAAGAAATTATAAGAACTACAGGGAGTGCAGAATTATTAGGCACGTTGATTTTCTGATCATATTTTATTTCCAGGCACATTTGACCAATTCCAAACCACAGTAATCCTAATAACTACTATTAATTTAGTATTTAATAATGTATAAGTGATATATAATTGTTCATGAAGGCTGGAAATGAAAAACACCTTATATTCAGGTGTGCAGAATTATTAGGCATGTTTTCTTTTACAGATAAATTGAGCCAAAAAGAGATTTAACTCAGACTGAAAAGTCAAAAAGTATTAAATGCCCATGAGAAGGATGCAATACTAATGCAATACTAGACATTGCAGTTAAGGCGTGACCATTGGACAGTGAAATGCTCGTTGGGTCAGCAGGATCTGACAAAAACAGGTGGTGAAGAAAAGACACCTGTTAACTGCAAAAGAATTAAGAATTAAGGTGAAGAATTAAGGGTGAAACCATCAGGAACCCTTTAGTCTCCAGCGCCACCATTTTCCAGAGCTGCAACCTGCCTGGAGTCTCCAGAAGTGAAGGTGTCAGGATCTCAGAGACTTCAGTTAGGGAAAGAATCCTAAAAAATGACCCCCACTAGATAAGAATCACAAGCTGAAGTGTTGTAAAATACATGAAGAAGGTTTTTTTATAGGCTTTATGGACAGATAGGTTGAGAGTGACTCTTGAAGGACCAGCACCACATCCTCTAGTACCACTGTTTGAAGAATTCATCTTCCAGAATCTGGCAGTACGTTTTGGGAGTTCATTTTAGTCCATCTCTGCAAAACGGCCTTCAGGATGGACGAATTTCAGTGCTTAAAATAAGTTATATGTGGAAAAATAAAACATTTAGCTAATGTAGGATAGAACTATTTCTCCTGCTCGTCTGAACCAATCACAGAGAGCTCTCTATATATTATAGTAAAATTACTCTATAATGTTTTTTAACCACAACTCGCTTGTGCATAAAATCCAGGGACGTGCACAGGAATTTTGAGGGGCAGTTGCTCTGACCTGAAAAAAAGGGCACTTCAAACAATACCCAAAATAGTGATAGGATTTAGGCATTTAACCATTTTGAATAAAATAATTAATGTGATGCATTACTTCCATCATTCATTCTTCTTGCTAAAACGAAATGTGAGAAACTAACTATCAGCAGACATGTAGCTTAGCTTGCCTAGTGCCTACCAAAAAAAATGGTAGCCTAGGCTGCTTGTCTGCAAGCTATCTGTCTGATTATTTAGGCTAAACGTGGCAAACTCATCCTGGATTTATAAAGATTTTAATTCATTTCATTAAACATGATGATGATGATCGTCCGTTTGTTATACCGTTTGTTATACCATTGTGAGTTCCTGGATATATATATATATATTACAAGTTTGGAAACTGACTATTTTTAACTGTACTATTTTTAACTGTACTATTTTTTAACTGTACTATTTTGATTGTTTTTGAAAGAAGTCTCTTCTGCTCACCAAGGCTGCGTTTATTTGAACCAAAATACAGCAAAAACAGTATTATTGTGAAATATTTTTACAATTTAAAATAGGCTAACTTTTTTTTTTCTATTTGAATATATTTTGAAATACAATTTATTTCTGTGATTCACATGATCCTTCAGAAATCATTCTAATATGCAATATATGCAATTATATAATATATCTCAAGAAGCAGTTCTGAGTATTTTCAATGTTGAAAACAGTTGTGCACCTTTTTTTCAGGATTATTTAATGAAAAGAAAGTTAAAAAGAACAGCATTTATCTGAAATATAAAGCTTTTGCAACATTATAAACGTCTATACTTGATCAATTTAATGCATTCTTGCTGAATAAATGTATTAATTTCCTTGAATTAATCATAAATTGATCTTTATTAAATTTAAATTGATCACAGGAATAAATTACATTTTAAAATATACTCAAATAGAAAACAGTTACTTAACATTTAAGTAATATTTCACAATATTACAGCTTATTTTGTAGTTTTAATAACATAAATGCAGCCTTGGTGAGCAGAAGAGACTTCTTTAAAAACAATTAAAATAGTACAGTTTCCAAACTTTTGACTGGTATAGTGTATGTGTGTGTGTGTGTGTGTGTGTGTGTGTGTGTGTGTGTGTGTGTGTGTAACAGAACTATATACAATCTTAGGGCTGTTTTCTTTTAGACATTTGTGCTCTCTTCCCCACCTTTCTGAATAGATTTCAGCAGTAAAGAGAGAAAGCATTTGCAGTGATGGTTTTTCTCCATGTACCTGACAATGTATAGCCTAATGCTGCTTGTTCTTCCACGGACAACCGAACCGATGCTTCTACTACAACCATAACTCGTGTGATGATGTTACGTCAAATGCACACGAGCTGCGGTTGTTGCCAAGTATTCATTCCTGGGATCAATACAAACTTATAAACGGTTCCATTTTCATATTTCTTTGCCTGCAATTTTTGTTGCGGCCGCTGTACATTATAAAAGTAGCCCAAAAAACGCAACCCGCAGCTCCGTAACCTTTTGCGCGACTCCTTTTTTAAAATAGCCCAATTGTGCGGGAAAACCGCGACCCGGGCAACTATTGTCCTTCTAGTGCCGCTCATGCAGCGCTGCAGCCGCGGAAACAGAGTTTGCCTTCTCTCATACTGACTCTCACTCTCGGACGGGTGGCGGAATATGGAAGTGAATGAGAGTTTGCGATTTTTTTATTTATTTATTTTAATTTTTTTGCCCGGGCAACCTGAGCAACCCCCCTGTGCAGGTCCCTGATAAAATCATAAAGCTCACGAATCCCTGAACAATGCTTGTCAGATGAAAGAGAAACAATCAAGAGTTATTGCACAATAAACACATTGAAAGTGTATCAAACCCGCATGAAAAAATACTATAGTATATTATTGTATATTATAATTAATCGAGTAAATGCTTTGAACCATAGTAAAGATACTACAGTAAATTGTATATTGTAGTACATTATAGTATTTACTACACTTTGTTAATTTACTGTAATATATTTACTATAGTATGGTTCAAAACACTTTAAGACAAAAAACACTTTCTTTTCTCTTTCTGCAGAGTTCCTGATAATAAATCATAAAGAGGACTTAGTTTGATCACATCTGTGTGATATGAAATAAGTTTGTCATCATCCGATCATGTTTATAATCACATTTAGTCTTTTATCAGATGATTTTTCCAAATGTGGATCAATGTGACATAAAGCTGAAAGAATCAGAGAGATTAAAACCATACTGTAAAAACACTGTCAACTCTTGAACAGTTTTCATTTATTGAGAACTTTATTGCACTTTTAATTGAATTACTGAAATGGTCAAAACTCATGGAGAGGAAAGGACAGAAATGATTGCGACACATTAAATAATGAATAAATCCTGATGTTTTAAAGTCATCTCTTCTGTTCTCTCATCACACTCTTTTAGTCACGTTTAGCTCTGGTTTATTGTTTTTCTGGGCTATTATGAGTCTCTATTCACTGCTGATCACAGATGATTGTTTTCTCTAATATTTTGCAATGAAACAATCTGTAGTGCAGTAATAACATGTGTGTCTTTATTTCTATCTGCTCAGTTTCTTCTGTTTGTGCCATTCTGTGTCACAACACCATCACATGACCCCACAGTGACCTCTAGTGGTGACATCATCATCACATGACCCCACAGTGACCTCTAGTGGTGCCCTCAGGTGACATCATCATCACATGACCCCACAGTGACCTCTAGTGGTGACCTCAGGTGACATCATCATCACATGACCCCACAGTGACCTCTAGTGGTGACCTCAGGTGACATCATCATCACATGACCCCACAGTGACCTCTAGTGGTGACCTCAGGTGACATCATCATCACATGACCCCACAGTGACCTCTAGCGGTGACCTCAGGTGACATCATCATCACATGACCCCACAGTGACCTCTAGTGGTGACCTCAGGTGACATCATCATCACATGACCCCACAGTGACCTCTAGTGGTGCCCTCAGGTGACATCATCATCACATGACCCCACAGTGACCTCTAGTGGTGACCTCAGGTGACATCATCATCACATGACCCCACAGTGACCTCTAGTGGTGCCCTCAGGTGACATCATCATCACATGACCCCACAGTGACCTCTAGTGGTGACCTCAGGTGACATCATCACATGACCCCACAGTGACCTCTAGCGGTGACCTCAGGTGACATCATCACATGACCCCACACTGACCTCTAGTGGTGACCTCAGGTGACATCATCATCACATGACCCCACAGTGACCTCTAGCGGTGACCTCATCACATGACCCCACAGTGACCTCTAGTGGTGACCTCAGGTGACATCATCATCACATGACCCCACAGTGACCTCTAGTGGTGACCTCAGGTGACATCATCATCATCACATGACCCCACAGTGACCTCTAGTGGTGCCCTCAGGTGACATCATCATCACATGACCCCACAGTGACCTCTAGTGGTGACCTCAGGTGACATCATCATCACATGACCCCACAGTGACCTCTAGTGGTGACCTCAGGTGACATCATCATCATCACATGACCCCACAGTGACCTCTAGTGGTGACCTCAGGTGACATCATCATCATCACATGACCCCACAGTGACCTCTAGTGGTGACCTCAGGTGACATCATCATCATCACATGACCCCACAGTGACCTCTAGTGATGCCCTCAGGTGACATCATCATCACATGACCCCACAGTGACCTCTAGTGGTGCCCTCAGGTGACATCATCATCACATGACCCCACAGTGACCTCTAGTGGTGCCCTCAGGTGACATCATCATCACATGACCCCACAGTGACCTCTAGTGGTGACCTCAGGTGACATCATCATCACATGACCCCACAGTGACCTCTAGTGGTGCCCTCAGGTGACATCATCATCACATGACCCCACAGTGACCTCTAGTGGTGACCTCAGGTGACATCATCATCACATGACCCCACAGTGACCTCTAGTGGTGCCCTCAGGTGACATCATCATCACATGACCCCACAGTGACCTCTAGTGGTGCCCTCAGGTGACATCATCATCACATGACCCCACAGTGACCTCTAGTGGTGCCCTCAGGTGACATCATCATCACATGACCCCACAGTGACCTCTAGTGGTGACCTCAGGTGACATCATCATCACATGACCCCACAGTGACCTCTAGTGGTGCCCTCAGGTGACATCATCATCACATGACCCCACAGTGACCTCTAGTGGTGCCCTCAGGTGACATCATCATCACATGACCCCACAGTGACCTCTAGTGGTGACCTCAGGTGACATCATCATCATCACATGACCCCACAGTGACCTCTAGTGGTGACCTCAGGTGACATCATCATCATCACATGACCCCACAGTGACCTCTAGTGGTGACCTCAGGTGACATCATCATCACATCCCCCTTTCTTTAAAGGAAATATTCAACAGTGAGCGTAATGTTATTCTGTGATGTGTGTAAATGTGCATTCAGCAGAACATCTGAACTCAACTGTTAAACTCAAACTCATGCACTTTCTCATTGCTCTGACTTTAAGCGATGTCTCACACATTGAGTCTCTCAGGATCACTTCAGGAGAATTTCATCCTCAACTCTTAGATCCCCATATTCTGGAGAGGATCCTGTCGGCCTTCCATTATTCATGTTCTCAATGTCCACTAGCGATCCAGTGTGTGTTTTGTTTTCCTCTTTGCTTTGGCTCTGCATCTGCCACAGGAAGCGCACACACACCATGTCCACATGTGTCTCCACATCTGCTTCTGTTGTGCTGGCTCTACTGCTGGTGCTGCTGGTGAGAGGGCATCTGCAGCACTAAGGCCCAATCCCAGCTCTACTTTATACCCCTTCCCCTAAAATAGACTCTGGTGGAGCCGCTTCTCCATCGGCCTGTGCTCTGTGTTTATGAACCGCTCAGAGCCAGAAAGTTTGAAAGTACATTTTAAAAGCTAAAAGTTTGAAGATTTTCAGCGTAATGTTTGATGTGTTTGAAGTCAATACAGTCTATCAGAAGATATCAGAAAACAGCTATGTGGTTGCTAGGGTACTCAGGTGGTTGCTACATGGTTACTAGAGTACTCAGGTGGTTGCTAGGGTGGTTGCTATGCAGTTGCTAGGGTACTTGGGGTGGTTGCTATGCGGTTACTAAGGTATTCTGGGTGGTTGCTAGGGTACTCTGGGTGGTTGCTATGAAGTTGGTAAGGTACTTGGGGTGGTTGCTAGGGTACTCTGAGTGGTTGCTAGGGTCTTGCTATGTGGTTGCTAGGGTACTTGTGGTGGATGCTAAGGTGTTGCTATGCGGTTACTAAGGTATTCAGGGTGGTTGCTAGGGTACTCTGGGTAGTTGCTATGCAGTTGATAAGGTACTTGGGGTGGTTGCTAAGGTGTTGCTATGTGGTTGCTAGAGTACTCTGAGTGGTTGCTAAGGCCTTGCTATGCGGTTGCTAGGGTACTTGGGGTGGTTGCTAAGGTGCTTCTATACGGTTACTAAGGTATTCTGGGTGGTTGCTAGGGTACTCTGGATGGTTGTTATGCGGTTGCCAGGGTACTTGGGGTGGTTGCTAAGGTATTGCTATGCGGTTACAAAGATATTCTGGGTGGTTGCTAGGGTACTCTGGGTGGTTGCTATGCAGTTGGTAAGGTACTTGGGGTGGTTTCTAGGGTGTTGCTATGTGATTGCTAGGGTACTCTGAGTGGTTGCTAGGGTCTTGCTATGCGGTTGCTAGGGTACTTGGGGTGGTTGCTAGGGTGTTGCTATGTGGTTGCTAGGGTACTCTGAGTGGTTGCTAGGATCTTGCTATGTGGTTGCTAGGGTACTCTGAGTGGTTGCTAGGGTCTTGCTATGCGGTTGCTAGGGTACTTGGGGTGGTTGCTAAGGTGTTGCTATGCGGTTACTAAGGTATTCTGGGTGGTTGCTAGGGTACTCTGGGTGGTTGCTATGCAGTTGCTATGGTATTTGGGGTGGTGGCTAAGGTCTTGCTACGTGGTTTAAACTATTTTTCTGGCCCTTCCCCTTACCACTCCAGCCAAAAGAGAATCGCCACACCTTCACATGAACGCGCAAAGCGAAAGGTTGGGGGAAAGGGAAGGGCTAAGGGCTGGAAATGGGATTGGGCCGAAGTACTTGCCAGGCGTACACACCCAATCGAAATCATACCTTTGCAATGTCATCATCAATTTAGGTGAGAAAAATTTGCCTTCGCAATAACATGAAAGCTGATTGGCTGCCATATAATGTTGGGTTCATTTGTAGTCATAATACTATAATAAAGACATTACATTTATGATCCTGTAACATCATTTCAAATGTAACGCTCTTTTGTAAATCATTGTTCTTTAAAGACTAGTTATTCTAGTTATTATTCACATATATATCACAGGCCTATTTAATATCTTTACCCCCTTCTGCAAACACATCATTGACAATCGGCCATCTTCCAGTTTCCAAGACATCCAGAGTTGAAGAAGAGTTTGCAGAAGAAGCCAGAAGACAGAGAGTCATCCCACAGGGAAACACTGCACCAGCCCTGCATGAGATGATGAAGAGTGAAGTGTCCATCTACAGAGCCTCAGAAGAGCCGTCCTCTCGTGGTGGGGTCAGACACACACTCTCACAGCTCTCAACATCCACCTCAACACTGCTGCTTTACACACTATATGAAACAGCTCAACTGTTCTCAACACTGATAATAATCAGAAATGCTTCTTGAGCAGCTCCTCCGTTTCAGCGGTTCGAGAAGGATGATGAGGTGACAGCTCGGGATGAGGAAGAGGAGGAACACGTAAGCTAGACATCATTTTCTCCAACCTTTCTAACAAAAAGCAACAAACCTGACTACAATAGTGGTCTTTTTATTGTTCAGCTTCCCGTTTGCAGATGAATATATGAGACCATCCTCCTGTCCTTGCCTCAGAAGACCCTGCCGTCCGCTGGTGGGGTAAAGCCCTATTCAGCCGCTAATAGTTTCTCGTGGGGTCATAAGGTATTTTCATCATTGACAGGGGATAGTCTGTGATTTTATTGCCGTCTGAATCCAGAATATCCGTGTTTTTCATCCATCACCCGCATAAAAATCCCCGGCTGAATTACCTCCTGTTTTTAGACAAACACAAGGTCGTGTGGTGATTTAATTGCCGTCTGAATCCACATCTCTGAGTTTTCAAGAATATATCACTCCAGAATTCACTGTTTATATCCTTTTTGACCCCTGCAGAGCACCGTACGGCTGCGCTTCACTGTCATTTGGATGCATTTTAAAGATCTAGACTTTTATTACTGAAATGCTGGCAAGTACAAGAGCAATATATTTCATCACCGCTCAAAAAATAAAGAGAAGAAAAGCACGTAAACATTTGAAATGGGCCGTTATTACGGCAGAGATTATATCTGTTAAAATAACCACAGCTTTATGTTTACTCATGTAAATAAGAGGCTGTATTCACTTATTCTGCTCATTTCCATGTGGAATAAAGTGACATCCTTTATTTAGAGATAAAATACAAGACAGAAAACCATTTTAACTATAATGTGCGTCTATATATTTTCCCATTTTTACACAGATTTAAATAATAATTAGGATATTATTTTACTATTGTTAAATTAGATATGCATTTATTCTTATTATACCAAGCATATGACATTTTATTTAGAGCACAATCATGTTATTGAGCACATGATCAGCGTTCCCGATCACAAAACTCGCTCCTCCGCCGGGAATAAATCACATCCGAATGCTCGAGTTCATCTCTGAGGTGCTGCACATTTATTTTTACGGACGTCCACGCGAGACACAATCCCCGTCCGAATAGAGCTTAAGAAAGAGACTCTTCCTCTTCTCTCACAGCTCTCCATCATCTCCCTCTTCCTCCTCAACACTGTCTGAAAGAGTGTTTTCCACCAGGACACAGTCAGGAATGACAGATCCTGAGAAAGACATCACCCTCATTCTCTTCAACAAAAACTGCTGATGTATTTTTGGGGGGGCCAAATAATGCAGGAGAGATGCTAGAGATCTATATATTGTGCTTTTTACATATCTTTACTCTTTATTATGTGTTATAGCTCTGAGAAGCTCAAGGACTATATATGTTTGGTAATTGTAATATTGTTTAGGTTTAGCAACTGGTAGCTAAGTGAATAACTCAATAAAAATAATCATTGGTTACATTATACATTAATTATATTGTTTGATGAATTAATTGATGTGTCCCCATAACTTGGCAACACTTTACAAGTTTAAAAAAACAATCTGTAATGTTCAAAATGTGTTGGCTCAGTAATTGTACAAAGTCACACTGAATGAATGCGGATTCATTGAATGCAGTGTTTCTTGGCCATTGGTGTTTGTATTGGTTTCCATTACACACATGTATTGATCCCTAAATGTATAAACTAAAAACAATACATTTCTCTATAATCAGTAGAACTGAGAAGTTTTTACAGCAGAGAATGAAATGTTTATGACTTTATCAGTTCTCTATGGATTTCAAGGTTTATGGAGCGTGCACGTCTCCATTCCCCGGACTAAAGGTGATGAGGATATATAAATGTGAATGTGGTATTTTGGTCGTTAGGACGTACCTGCCATGATCCAGTGCCACTGTAACGCCGCTACGCCGAATATGGTCCGGTCCGGTTTCGTCTTCACAACATAACTGTGTTAGCTTGGCATGTTTGACACTGTGACGTTTCCTTTGCTCTCCCCTCAAACATGTCAAAGCGATCACGAAGCCCAGGGATGAAGTCTCTTAAGTCTCTCTAAATATGCCCCCTCAGTATGGATAGAAAATTGTTATATTAGGGCCAAGGCAGGACGTTTGGTCACCCATGAACACTTATGGCAAAACATTTAGCCAGTTTGATTCTGTTCATTATTTCTGAGTAAACCTTTTCTCCCATATTGTGTGTGTGTGTGTGTGTGTGTGTGTGTGAGTCTCACCTGTGCTCCGGCCCGGCCAGCGGTTCTGCAGTGAGTCTGTGTGCGAGTCCATTGGACAGTGAGGGGGGAGGGGCTTACAGGCCACGCCCACCAGGGACGGTTGGTAGGGTGTGGTCAGAGTGGGCGGAGCCTGTTTGTGGGTCAGTGAACCCAAAGCTCCAAACACAGAGTTCAGCTGACCTGAGATCAGCTGCAGAGAGTCGGCCAACTGCTGCACCTTCACTGGAACTGACAGACGATCAGACACTCCAACAACAAACAATGTGTTTCTCTACACTGAACAAAACTCCACATTTGAACAGTCAATGCTAATACTTTAACACATAATAAAACACACTTACAGGCTCTGATTCAGAAGAGATTCACAGTTGGAATTGCCCCATTTTTTAGCAATAGTGTTTGTGCACAGCCGGTCTTGTGCTCTCACAGGTTCAGGAAACTGTCCTCCGTAAAATACACTACACACACACGCACACGCACGTTAATTTCACCTCATATCAGACGAATACTTCAGCTCTCCAGACTGCCACCACATCCCGTTTAAAGACAGCATTCACTTCATTTGGGCTCCATGGCCTTTTCACAATTTTTCTCGATTTGGTCTCTGCAAAACAAACAAACATATACATACAAATACATATACATGTATACCAATATGTATATACTTGGAATAATTTTATATACAGAAATGTTTAAATACCTCTGGAGTTCTCAGTTTCATCCGGATTCATTTTTCTTTTTCCTAAAGGGGAAAAAGCAACAAATAAAATGCATTACAGCCCTACAATCCAAACTGTTTCGGACCGTCTGAAATATCAGTAGATAAGCACACAGGGCAAGCTAGTCTCTGGTCCTGAGTAAAACAAAAAGGACCACATTTACACTGAATTACTGTGAAAGCAAAAAATAAAACATGAGCCCAAAATAATCATGTATCCTTTTTCTCAAATACAGTGGGGAGAACAAGTATTTGATACACTGCAAGTAGGAAAACCTGCAAAATTGGCAAAGCATGTTGAAGTCTGTAATTTTTATCATAGGTACTCTTCCACTGTGAGAGACGGAATGTGGTCTTGGCCATTGTGGAGAGGTTGGAGTCTGTTTGATTGAGTGTGTGGACAGGTGTCTTTTATACAGGTAACGAGTTCAAACAGGTGCAGTTAATGAGTGGAGAACAGGAGGGCTTCTTAAAAAAAACAGGTCTGTGAGAGCTGTAATTCTTACTGGTTGGTAGGTGATCAAAAACGTATGTCATGCAATAAAATGAAAATTAATTATTTAAAAATCATACAATGTGATTTTCTGGATTTTTGTTTAAGATTCCGTCTCTCACAGTGGAAGAGTACCAATGACAAAAATTACAGACTTCAACATGCTTTGCCAGTTTTGCAGGTTTTCCTACTTACAGTGTATCAAATACTTGTTCTCCCCACTGTAAATTTCTAAATATGTGCACACACATACCTGTGGAGCTGTCAGCCTCATCCAGGCCCATTTGTTTCTCTAAGGGAAAGAAAGCAACACACTATTTCTCTTCTCTACATGGCAAACAGTTTCTGAACATCTAAAATTTCAAATAAATGTGTGACCCTGGACCACAAAACCAGTGATGCATCTCACAAGTATGTTTTTATGTATTTGTGGCAACAAAACATTGTACCAGTCAAAATGATAAATTTTTCTTTTATTCCAAAATCATTAGGATATTAAGATCATGTTCCATGAAGATATATTTTTTTACATTTCCTGCCGTAAACATATCATAAACATTATATAAAACATATAAAAAAAATGTTTTAAGTGGATGCAGCATAATCGCCAAAAGAAATGGACAACTTTAAAGGCGATTTTCTCAGTATTTCGATTATTTTTGCACCCTCAGATTACAGAATTTCAAATAGTTGTATCTCTGCCAAATAGTGTCATATCCTAACAAACCATACATCAATGGAAAGTGTATTTACAGCTTTCAGATGATGTATAAATCTCAATTTAAAAAGATTGATTTTGTAATTACAAATTCATTTGATTTGATTTTTTGATAACAGATTTGTTAACGTTTCAAGACAGCATTAATTAAAGTTTCTTAAGGGTCAAGTTATCTGCATCTCCTATGCTGCATCAGGCCATCGCATAATATTTGTTACGGCTCAGAGTAACGTTTCTGCATGTGTTTAAGACTCCAATAAAATTATAAAGTAATTATTCCATCGCAAATAAATATCTCAATCAGTAAATCTGGCTGTTACAAAACATCATGTTATTTTCAAATACATTTTTACCAGAATGGTTTCTAATCAAGCCGCCCTCGAAACAATAATGTTGCACAAGAAACACATGAACATATGTTAGGTTGGATTTCTTTTTTTTAAAGCTTTGGTAAATATATTTAAATTAAAACATACCGTTGGAACTTTCTGTCTCATCCTGGGTCAACTCCATCCCTTCATTTAGAAAATGAAACCATACTTAAACTTGACAACCTAAATACTTTGTTTATGATAATCAGAAACCTGATGTAGTAAATACACTATATAGTGGAGCGGCTAAGTGATATAATCGTTCAGTTTATGATACAAGCGTGAAAATTGGCATGAGCAGTCTCCATGGGTCACTTGACAAGAAAATTGTCCGAGCCACTTGAAATTTCAAGATGGCGGCCATTTTTCAAGATGGCCGACACCTTAGTGGAGCAGTTAAGTGATATAGTGGTTTATTTGGTGATACAAGCATGAAAATTGGCATGAGCAGTCAGGGCCGGCTCTAGCTCTTTGGTTGCCCTAGGCGAGATTGAGTTTTGCGCCCCCCCCCCCTCCCCCTCCTTAATTGTTAAGCCCACCGGCAACTATAGTTGCCAGTGTATAGTTGTCATTTTCCTTCTGTAAGTATTTTTCTAGATATTATCCATGTTTTATATCTTAATGACACACAAGCAGACAACCAAATAAAGGATTTCAAGAAAAAAAAAAAGTATTAATTTCCTTCCTGTCACATGAGACTGCCAACTTCCTACCCCTACTTCCAGGGAGCACAACGAAGGCAAACCCTCCCAAAGAAAGGATATTTTCATGTTACTAATAAGTATTTTTTGTTGACATATATCAACATAATCATGAAGGTCTCTAGAATCATCCAAACATAACAAATCTTACAACAGATCTATAGTTTTTTTGTATACTTAGTCAAACATAATAAATTTGATTATGAATACAGATTGATCTGTTGAAAGCAGTTATTTTGATTTAGATGCTAAATGTTCTCCTCTTATACATATTTGACATTGAAGGGGTGCATAGGCTACAACATATTTGCCCACCGGCAACTATAGTTGCCACAGATTCAAATACGATTTTCAAGAAAAAATACAAAAACCTGGGAAAATAAATGCAGGACATGCCATTCAGAAAAAAATTGGGCACAAATGGGTTAAGTATTTATAAAAACTATACAAACAAAAATGCTCCTATACTAGTTACTCCAAGACTTAAAAAGCTAATTATGACTTAAATGATACACTCTAATAAATTGCACATACAAAAATGTTACAAAGAACGTTGGAGGATATTTAACAAATTATGACTCAAACTATGGATGAACAAACAAAAAGGCTTTTATAGTCACTCCAACACTTAATCAAGAAAATTAAGACTTGAAGGATCAACTGCAATACATTGGTCATACACAAATGCTAGAAAGAATGTTCAAGGATATTTACCAAATATTAACTCCAAAAACTGTGCAAAAACTCTCTTAAGCACCTGTAAAGACACTTAAGCAAATTATGACCCATAAACTGGATTAACTATACCCTCTACAAACAAAAGTGCTATTATGGATACACTGTAACTTACTTACCACTACAAAATTAAAATATATAAGTTCTTGTAGCTCTATCCCTATCTTAAATAATAAAAGATGAACAGTTGTTTCTGGCATTTCTATTCACCTTCAAAATTGACGCAGCATAAAAATTTGGCTCGTCTGGATTTCCTTATTGTCAGTGAAATGCGTAGTAATATGTAGATAACTAGCTAGCTAGTGATAGCTTAGTGACAGCAATAAAACGTCCAATGCCGTCCAATATTAGTTGATAATATCGATAATACGAAGTAAATTTATTTCGTTTGACACCTTTATGGCTGAGATGAGAAGACTTACCTCTATACTGGGCTTTCTTTTGATCATCTGCCTTTCTCTTTTTCCGTCCCTATGCACTCGAGGGTTTAGACCGCTGCATTTTTGAAGAACGCGCCAGTGATGAGCTCATGCCTGACCAACCGCTTGAACGCCTGTGCTCGACAATACTCACTATCAATTCAATCTAATAATCAGGTTAAGTAATTAAACGTGCGGCTGAGGGGGCGCCCAATGATGATCATGTTTAATAAACAGTATGTTTTATTTCGCTTGTTTTAATTCTATGCTTATTGGGAAGTAAGTTTAAGGGCGCCACAAGAGGGCGCCTGGCTGCGCCCCCAACACATTTGTCGCCCTAGGCAACCGCCTAGCTCGCCTATAGCAAACGGCGGCCCTGTGAGCAGTCACTAGACAATAAGCCACCCACAGCTACTTGAAATTTCAAGATGGCGGCCATTTTTCAAGATGGCCACCACCTTAGTGGAGCAATTAGGCTTAAGAAATCATTTAGTTGGTGATACAAGCATGACAATTGCTTGAGCTGTCTCAAAGGGTCATTTGACAAGAAACCGCCCACAGCAACATAAAATTTCAAGATGGCGGCAATTTTTCTGGATTACTGCTGCCCGCCATGTGGATCTTTAAATGATACATTTTCTCATAGAAATGTATTGGGTTCCTCAAAAGACTTGTCAAGAGAGGTAGTTTGACTGTGTTTTTTCTGACTCCTCACCCATGACCTGTCCAGTTTGGTAAAGCCTGTCAGGAGTTGCCTCCCACCGGCATAGCTCTCAGGGTTCATTGAGGTACACAAGCTCCCCTACCACAACAAGGTAATAGTCACAAGTTTTTTTTACATGTTATTAAACATGTCAAATTAATACTGAGAGGTGGGGAAACAAAAATAAGATTAATAAATTAGCATAGTTGTGGTGCTGAACGGACAGTGCACCAAAAAAAATTGAGCAATGACTAATACTGAATGTTAATAAGAACAGATCCAGAGGCAACAGCGACTCTGGCTGACACAGCCATGGAACCATGACAAACAGAAAGTATCTCAAACAATACTAAGGAACTAAACTTAAATAATATATAAATAATATTCTTATTAAATAATGGAACATTTCTTGCAATGGTATCATAACCAGTACGATCGTGCTCTCTGTTGAATAAACTCGGATGAATGAGTTTTTCCTTGGTGTCCTGCTGACAAATGAAACATCTGTCCCAGTTAGTTTTCTCAACTGTTATGATGGCTTCTGCCATGTCTGCAACAAATGTATAGGCAGAGGCCGAGGGTTTATCCTTTTACCACCTTTTACCAAGCACTTTGATGTATGGGATACAACTAAGTTCATGCCTTAACCCTACACTTAGTCAGATCGTTCATCCAATGCCATTTATATCCCGTGCGATCTGTACACCATCCGGTTAACTAAAACCCCATAAACCCTGGCTCGGCTCTCCCGCGCTGGCACAACCTGTCAATTCAGGTGCGGCTATCTAACTGTTTTGGGGTAGATTAGACAGCATTTGGGATACTAACTTTACAATTAGCTGACATTGAACCCCACTCTGAGTTTAACAGCAGTGATATATCACCAGTGTGCCCTGGTAGTGCAGATATTCACTCTTGTCTAATCTATCTATAATCAACAAATCAACACAACTGTATTTTGATGCGTTAAAAGTTTTTCTTTAGAATAATCTAAAACATATAAAATAAAATGACACCAAATCGTCCTTAATGAAAAAAAAAAACCAATAAATTTCTATCGGAAAATTGATCTTTTGAGGATCCAGGGGTCGGCCATCTTGAAAATAGAAATTTCAAGTGGCTGAGAGTAATCAATCCTTAGAAACAGCTCAAGGCAATTTTCATGCTTGTATCACCAACTAAATGATTTCTTAAGCCTAATTGCTCCACTAAGGTGGTGGCCATCTTGAAAAATGGCCGCCATCTTGAAATTTCAAGTAGCTGTGGATGGCTTATTGTCTAGTGACCATCAGAGACTGCTCATGCCAATTTTCATGCTTGTATCACCAAATAAACCACTATATCACTTAACTGCTCCACTAAGGTGTCGGCCATCTTGAAAAATGGCCGCCATCTTAAAATTTCAAGTGGCTCGGACAATTTTCTCGTCAAGTGATCCATGGAGACTGCTCATGCCAATTTTCACGCTTGTATCATAAACTGAACGATTCTGCGAAACATAAGCACTTAGCCGCTCCACTAATACCAATGCTCACTGGAATTAAACTCATTACATACCTCTTACTCCATGGACAGGCTCAGACTCTTCATCATCGCTTATTTCTTCCTCGTCTAATTCCAGATCAATTTCATCTATAGAAAAACATATTTGATAAACACCCCCCAAACATTACTGCACATATATAATTCCTAAATTTTCTTTATCTACTGCATTCACCTCAAAAAATTTTTTTTTGAGTTACATAATTAGCTTTTAAGTCATTATCTACATCTGATTTAAAATTGTTCTGTTACTGTACTGTAACATTATTATTATTATTATTATTAATATCATCATCATACAAAATAATGCACATACCTTCTATCTCAATTTCATCAAGAGACTTTCCTTGGAAATTGACGAGAGTTCCTTTCTCCATAGCCAAGAGCAGCTTGGAAATTTTTGCAATTTCTATAGTTGCATCTGGCAACCGATAATAGTCTCTATGGACCCGAATGTCATGGCCTAGAAAGTTGGCTAGTTGATCAAGCTCATTATCCTTAAGATTAAGTATCTGGGACATTGTTGCCACCTGCTTACGGAGCTGTGTAGACCGGAGATATTCTGGGTGCTGTGCACCACAGTGACTTGCAAAAAGCCTGATACAGTCCTGTCCTCTGAAGAAGCTGGTGGGTGAGCACTTGGGTCTTCCAAATAGGAAGGGGTTGTTCCTGTCTACTTCACATGCACCTCTCTTGTCCACAAGAAGTTTTAATGCTCTGACAAGTTCAGGGTTTAACAAAATTGCAACTTTTCTCCCTTTCTTGCCCATTATTTCCACTCTGCTGAAATGCCTGGACATTTTTTGCTCAAATGGAGAGAGACCGACGGCGATATCATCATGGAGCTCAGTCTGGTCTCTTTTCCTGAAACACTCAAGTGTCATTTTTGAAACCTCTCCTGCACGACGTCTATTAAAGACTATTACTTGTGCAAGTGTCACTTTGGCAAGTTCTGCATATGTTTGTGGAGACTCGTGATTTTTTAGGCTTTCAAAAGCATCAGAGGATTTTTTCTCTAGATGCTGGTGGAGAAGCTGCACATCATGTGTGAACGTATAGTTGATGGTTTATTGAACTTTGATTTGCTCAAAGTAGCAAGAGCAGCATGGGAGACATGTTCTGCCCATTCACTGGAGCACAGTTGTTTGAATCGCTCTGCTGCTTTTGTCAAACAATCATCCTCTGCTGCAATGGCCCTGCAGAGAATGATGTCACCGATCTTGTTGAGTGAGTGTCCTAACTTCAATGCAAGACTTGGTGTCTTATAGGAGTGGCTCTTTTCATCATAGCCAGCAACATCTTTCACTGCATCAATGACTTTGTAAAAATTGTTTGGCTTCACAGCATCTTCAAAACTAAATATGGAATATTTTTTTTCTCAAGCTTAGCAAGAGTCTGCCCATTTCCCGAACCTTCTGTCTGATGTATTCGGATTTGGTTGGATCACTTCCATGCTTGTTGTAAAGACACTGACTCAACTGCAGTATGAGGAAATCATTTCGAACCACAGATGAAATGTCATCACTCTTCATGTTTCCCAAAATCTTCCAGACCTCTGAAGATATTGCCTGGGAGAAAGTTGACTCTGCAATATCAGCCAAAACTAAAACTTTGGCCTTACCAGTTGCTTCAGACTCTGAAAACATCTTTGAAGGGCATCTCCGTGCATGGCGCCACAGCTCCTTGCAAACAAACAGGCCTTTACAGTATACGCAGTGCACATATGTTTTAGAACTCAGCTCAATTTCTGATCTTCCTGGCCGCCTTCTAACTTTCAGTGGTCCACTTTTACTTTCCATAACCTCTTTATTATGTTCACAGTTGCCTCTGTTTCTTAATTTCTCAAGTAACCTTTTTCTGTCCTTGGAGTGTTTAGGGAGCAAGAATGTCTTGATGCTTTTTAAAGTGGCGGGCAATTTTAGACTGAGGTTTCTTGCAGACATAACAGTAGTTTTTGTGGGTGGAAATAGTGTTTTTGGGGCTTGGCACATTGTCAGTCTCTGACGGTTCATAAGAAGACACTGCTTGTGTTTTCTTAAAACTCTGAAGCATCTCAGTATTGTTTGTAGTAGTATCATGCTCATCACATATGAGGTCTTGAGCAGAACTGGATCTATCACTAACCATTTCTTGCTCAGTGGATGAACAGCGAATGGGTTGTGGTGGCACACTCTTTGCTCTCATAGAAGACTCTGAAACAGCTGGTGTGGACTTATAATTTGGTGGATTGCATATATCGACAGAAAGACTATCATCACTATCGCTATTTTGTCTAGAGTCCGGGATCAAAACATCAGAGGAGGATTCTTCAGTGTTTTTATCAGCGCAAGGAGAATACTCCTCATCAGAGCAGGATTCTTCAGAATTGGAAAATTCAACATCTGGCTAATAAAAAAAAAAAGATAACAACAAAAATCGGGGCGCATGCGCGGGTTGTGAGCGCGTTGTTTGTGTTTGAGCTCCGTCAAATTGATTCATAAATCCTTGATTTTCTTCTTAATACTCGCTTACAAACGAATACTTTCTATTATTTACAGCGTGTGAACATATCTCCGATACGATTCTCTATAAAAAACAATCGGATTGCTTTGATATCGCTACTTATATCCGAACTTCCGCTACTAGCCGTAGCCCGCTAGCCTTGCACGCGTGGTAACTTGTTTACACCGGTAGCCCGCTAGCCTTGCACGCGTGGTAACTTGTTTAACGTTACACCCGGTAAACACTGATAGCTACAATTCGCCATCGTAGCACTTCTGCTACAATGGCGAATAACTCGGATGTGTGTCTAATGTTACCTTTGAGTGCAGGTGAGGACACGTTCGAGCTGCATTCGGTGCAGTTGGAGTTGGAGTCGTTGGCGAGTCAGATTCGCGGCCTTCTAGACAGACAAGCTGTGCTGAGAGAGCGGCGAACGGCGCTTGAAACATCACGCGCCGATGCGCACAAGTCAGTGGATACTAACATTTTGACTCCGACCTCGTCTACTCCGCGTGTTTCTCTGCACAGGACCCAAGCACCCAGGACGCGATCATCATCCCTGGTTTCGTTCACTCCGGCACCGACACAGCGCCATGGACCCTGGGTGTTTCCACAGCGGAAGACGCGAGCCAGGACCAGAGCGAGGACCTCTCCGCCCCTCCCGGTCTTCGAGATCTCCACCCGGAACCGCTTCTCCCCTCTTCGCGAGACGGAACGCGACGCTGTGGTCATCGGTACTTCCATCGTCCGGCATGTCCACGCTACCTCAGGTAAAGGCAAGGTTATCACTCACTGCTTTCCTGGTGCTCGAGTTCTCGATGTCGCTGCGCAGGTTCCCGAGATCCTGAACGGTGACGAGCGCATCGGAGCTGTCGTGCTGCACGCGGGGACGAACGACACCAGGCTGCGACAGACGGAGGTTCTGAAGAGGGACTACAGGAGCCTGATCGAGACGGTGCGCAGAACATCGCCTGAAGCAGCGATCATCGTGTCCGGACCGCTTCCCACGTACCGACTAGGACATGAAAAGTTCAGTAGATTATTTGCTCTAAATGAATGGTTAATGTCATGGTGTAATGAACAGAAGCTGCTCTTTGTAAATAATTGGAATCTGTTTTGGGAGCGACCTAGGCTCTTCCGTCCTGATGGCCTTCACCCCAGCAGAATCGGAGCGGCTCTTCTGTCGGACAACATCTCCAGAGCGCTGCACACCATCATATGACTAGTAAGTCAAAGTCCAAATAACAGTATTTGCTGTCCTAACTTAATTGACATAAGTACCAATGTAGAACATTATATAGAAACTGTGTCTGAACATAACTGTGTAGAACATTATATAGAAACTGTGTCTATTCCTCGTTTAGTGAGGTCAAACATTACATCTACTGTAAGATCTAGGAAAAATCTAATTGTGATTAAACCAGAAAATCTCAATATTAGTGAACAAAACCAATTTTGTACTAACTTAATTGACATAAGTACCAATGTAGAACATTATATAGAAACTGTGTCTATTCCTCGTTTAGTGAGGTCAAACATTAAATCTACTGTAGGATCTAGGAAAAATCTAATTGTGATTAAACCAGAAAATCTCAATATTAGTGAACAAAAACAATTTCTAAAACTAGGTCTTCTAAACATTAGATCGCTCACACCTAAGGCGGTTATTGTAAATGAAATGGTCACAGATAATAGTTTCGATGTACTTTGCCTTACTGAAACCTGGCTTAAGCCAAATGATTATTTCGGTCTAAATGAGTCTACTCCGCCAGGATACGGTTATAAGCATGAGCCCCGTCTGATTGGTCGTGGCGGCGGTGTTGCAACAATATATAGAGATATTCTTAATGTTACCCAGAAAACAGGTCACAGGTTTAATTCATTTGAAGTACTAGTGCTAAATGTCACGCTATTAGATGTAAGAAAGAAATCTGTATTATCTCTAGCCTTGACTACTGTATATAGACCTCCAGGGCCCTATGCTGCTTTCCTAAAAGAGTTTGCAGACTTTCTCTCAGATCTATTGGTCAACGTCGATAAAGCATTAATTGTTGGAGATTTTAACATACACGTAGATAACACAAATGACGCGTTAGGGGCTGCGTTTACAGATCTATTAAATTCCTTTGGGGTCAAGCAAAACGTCACTGGTCCCACTCATCGTCTTAATCACACACTAGATTTAATTATATCACATGGAACCAACCCAACCGATATAGATATTATACCACAAAGTGATGATGTCACTGACCATTACATGGTAACTTGCATACTGCGTACTGCTGAAATCTGTCATGTTGCGCCACGTTATCGACCAGGCAGAACAATCCTTCCAACCACTATAGATAGATTCTCAAATACCTTACCTGATCTGGCTCAGCTGCTAAGTGAACCCAAACAAACAGATGAACTAGAGGAAATGACTAGCAGTATGAGCACCATTTTCTCTAGTACATTAGAAATTGTAGCACCAATTAGATTAAAAAAGGTTAGAGAGAAAACTAAAGCACCATGGTACAACAGTGCTACACATGTTATCAAGAGAGAAACTCGTAACTTAGAGCGTAAATGGAAACATACTAATTTAGAGGTCTTTAGAATCGCATGGAAAGAAAGTATGTCACGTTATAAAAAGGCCCTAAAAGCAGCCAGGGCTGAGCATCTCCGCAAACTAATAGAAAATAACCAAAATAACCCAAGGTTTTTATTTAACACTGTGGCTAGACTAACAAATAAACAAGCATCGCCTGAACAAAATATTCCGTTACAGTTTAGTAGTAATGATTTTATGAACTTCTTCGCTGACAAAATAGAAAGCATCAGAAACAAAATTGTAAATGTACAATCATTAATGATGTCTTATGATTCAACCGCAATTATCGCCCCTCAAGAACTACTACACCGCTTTACAACCATAGGACAGGAAGAGCTAAATAAACTTATCATTGCATCTAAACCAACAACATGTTTATTAGATCCAATACCCACTAAACTACTGAAAGAGTTGTTACCTGTAGTGGAAGAGCCTCTTCTCAATATTATTAACTCGTCTTTATCTTTAGGTCATGTTCCAAGAATATTCAAGTTGGCAGTCATAAAGCCTCTCATTAAGAAGCCACAATTAGATCATAATAACCTAGCAAATTACAGACCAATATCAAATCTTCCATTCATGTCTAAAATACTAGAAAAAGTTGTGTCCGCTCAATTGTGCTCTTTCTTGCAAGAAAATGATATCTATGAAAAATTTCAATCAGGATTCAGGCCGCATCATAGCACAGAAACTGCACTCGTTAAAATCACAAATGATTTACTTCTAGCTTCTGACCAAGGCTGTATCTCAATACTAGTTCTACTTGATCTTAGTGCTGCGTTCGATACTATAGATCATAAAATACTATTAGATCGACTTCAAAATTACACTGGTGTTCAGGGACAGGCATTAAACTGGTTTAGATCGTATTTATCAGACCGCTACCATTTTGTCTGTCTAAATGGGGAAAAATCAAAGATAACATCAGTAGACTATGGGGTGCCGCAAGGATCCGTGCTAGGCCCTCTGCTATTCTCAATATATATGCTGCCACTTGGTAATATTATAAGAAAACATGGAATTAATTTCCACTGTTATGCTGATGACACTCAATTATATATTTCATCACGACCAGATGAAAACGCTAAATTATCTAAACTGACAGCGTGTGTTGATGATATTAAACACTGGATGACGTGTAATTTTCTGCTATTAAATTCAGATAAAACGGAGGTGTTACTTATTGGTCCAAAAAATTGCCCACAAAACCTCTCACAATACAACTTTAACTTGGAAGGATGTCCTGTCGCTTTATCCACTACAGTAAGAGACCTGGGTGTTATATTAGACCGCAACTTATCTTTCGAAAGTCATATTTCATATGTTACAAAAACGGCATTTTTCCACCTTAGAAACATTGCCAAGCTACGTAACATGCTATCTATTTCTGATGCAGAAAAGTTAGTTCATGCATTCATGACCTCGAGACTAGATTACTGTAATGCTTTATTAGCTGGTTGTCCTGCATCATCGATAAACAAACTGCAGTTAGTCCAAAACGCAGCTGCTAGAGTTCTTACTAGGTCAAGAAAATATGATCATATAACACCAATTTTATCATCTCTACACTGGTTACCTATTAAGTTCCGTATCAATTACAAAGTATTGCTACTGACCTATAAAGCCCTAAATGGGTTAGCTCCAGTGTATTTAACTGATCTTTTATCGCCCTACAATCCATCGCGCTCTTTAAGATCACTAAACTCGAGGCTTCTGGTCATTCCTAGGATATCTAAGTCCACTAAAGGAGGGAGGGCTTTTTCACATTTAGCTCCTAAACTCTGGAATAGTCTTCCTGATATTGTTCGAGGTTCAGACACGCTGTCCCAGTTTAAAACTAGATTAAAGACGCATCTCTTTAGCCAAGCATTCACATTATAATTAAGTTTTATACTACAGTTAAATCGCACCAACAGCATTAATATTCTGAACAGCAGCTATGCTAATTATTTCCCATCTGCTTTTCTGTTGTTATCTCGGGACACTAGTCCCGAGGTAACTAGTTCGTCAGCTCCAGTTTGTATCCAGCCTCTCATGGAGACTTCAGATGCCCCAACACCTGTGATGAGACGACTCGACGCCTGTGAAGAGACGACTCAACGCCAGCGTTGTTATGGCCTAAAATAATACATGATTGATTAACTTATCCTAACATTTTTTCTTTAACATTCTCTTTTCTAACATTTTTCAATGTACATTTATGAAATGCACTTTCTGTGAAGCTGCTTTGAAACAATGTGTATTGTGAAAAGCGCTATACAAATAAATTTGAATTGAATTGAATTGAATTGAAAAATAGTGTACCCTGCTTATAGTCCAACAGTTTTGATGTAACAAACTTGAAAATGTTAAAGAAGGTGATGTACAATAAATTTACATACCAGTGTCATATTCTTCAGGAAGCAGGTTTTGTGCCATGATTTTGAACATACTGAAAGAAAATTAAAGTATAAAAATAAGCATGCTTTTAGGTTATATCAGATTACTGCATTACAATAATGATTTGAATAAAACAGCACAATTTTTTTAAATAAAAATACCAGGAAATTACAGGACAGCCCATTTTGTTTTCGATACAAAAATGAACACACAAACATACATACATTTGCATGTAAGGCCAAGCCATTTTCGACTTGTCACAGGTCCACTGCAATCTTCACAAGAATCCAAACTGGAGATAACAGCACTGTGAACTTCATGGTGGCACTATAACAAAATGGATTTATTAAATCAACTTCATATATTGAAAATAGCACAAATTTCATTCCAAAGTGTGGTGTGAATGGGCCTTAACAGTTGAATTGTCTTTGACTGAAAGTTAATGCAATTATTGCTGCATTGAAAGCATATCCAGTGTGTAAAAGTTTGCATATTAAGTCTACAACTTATCCACAATAAAGAAGCTGACACATACACAAATCAACATCTTTTCCTCAAAAAATTGTTAACCCTAACCCAAACATGACGGTCCTCGTAGTGGAGAACGGTCCTTATATTTCAGGTCAGTGTCATGCACATCCCCCAACACACAAGTGGTGAAAATTAATGGAGAGCGAGGGACATTTTACTTGAATTTGAGATGTCACAACAACATCTTCAAGACAACAGTCCACGTAAACCAGACTAGTATAATGCCCAACCATCCTACACTTAATATTGCCTGTGTCAAAGAGAAGTAAACAATTAAGGAACATGTGCTCACTTACTTTCTCTTTCCCGGATGAGGAAGGATTCACACTGCATTCAGTTACAGCCACCGAGGTCCTGTCACACATTTCCTGTAATTGTAAGAAAGACAGGTACAACACATTGGCAAGGATGTTTGCCAATTGGCCTATAAAGTCAAACAAAATCACATACCCGTTACTATTAATAGGTCAACATACCATTTCATTTCCAGTCGGAGCTGAATCTCCTTTCTTTGCAACCATCTTTGTTTTGGTCATCTGAAATCAGACAAGCAATTGTATAATATTGTTATTATATGGTTTCATTCTGATGCGCAACATTTAACAAATTAGTATGAATGTGGATGTTATTCATTTGTAATTTATGCCTTTTTCCCCCTATAAAATGACCTTTAAAATGCAGATATTAGACAAGAAAACCTCCCTAAAGGCAAACCCCTCACTGCTAGCTAAGGACAGGATGAATTTTAGTAACTAAAAAAAGGCCTGTTCAAATTAAAAACAATATCTATAGAGTTATAGTTGTAAAAAAGTCTCTTTATAAAAAAATAGCAAAGTCTACAACTGAGCTTAAACGATAACGGCACAGAGAAACAAAATTGATAAAATCCCTTTCAGAACGATTTTATCCAACTGAGAAACGCTAAAAACATTGACAGCCAATCAGCATCAATTCTCCTATAACCAGCTTGAGTATTTAAAGGTTTAGTTCACTTCAAAATGAAAATTTCCTGAATAATTTGCTCCCCATTCCATCCAAGATGTTCATGTCTTTCTTTCTTCAGTGGAAAAGAAATGAAGTTTTTTGAAGAAAACATTCCAGGTTTTTCTCCACATAATGGACTTCAATGGCAACCAAAATGTAGAAGGTCCAAATCAATGCAGTTTCAAAGGAAGGGCATCAGAGGCTCTGCACGATCCCAGACGAAGAATAGGGTCTTATGTAGCAAAGCGATTGGCCGTTCGGACCTTCAACCATTGGTCGCCATGGAAGTCCATTATGTGGAGAAAAATCCTGGAATGTTCTCCTCAAAAAAAAAAACGAATTTCTTTTCGACTGAAGAAAGAAACATGAGCATCTTAGATGAGATGGGGGTGAGTAAATTATCAGGAATGCGATTACAATAAACTGAACGATACTGTCTGGACCCTAATATAGTTATGGTTGGTGTGAATGAGCCTTAACGGTTGAATTGTCTTTGACTGAAAGTTAATGCAATTATTGCTGCATTGAAAGCATATCCAGTGTGTAAAAGTGTGCATATTAAGTCTACAACTTATCCACAATAAAGAAGCTGACACATACACAAATCAACATCTTTTCCTCAAAAAATTGTTAACCCTAACCCAAACATGACGGTCCTCGTAGTGGAGAACGGTCCTTATATTTCAGGTCAGTGTCATGCACATCCCCCAACACACAAGTGATGAAAATTAATGGAGAGCGAGGGACATTTTACTTGAATTTGAGATGTCACAACAACGTCTTCAAGACAACAGTCCACGTAAACCAGACTAGTATGATGCCCAACCATCCTACACTTAATATTGCCTGTGTCAAAGAGAAGTAAACAATTAAGGAACATGTGCTCACTTACTTTCTCTTTCCCGGATGAGGAAGGATTCACACTGCATTCAGTTACAGCCACCGAGGTCCTGTCACACATTTCCTGTAATTGTAAGAAAGACAGGTACAACACATTGGCAAGGATGTTTTTTAATAATCTGCACCATAAAAAAAAAAAATACATGTAATACATGTTGACTTTCAGTGATAAAGTATTTAAGAGACTCACCCTTAAACGCCAAGGCCAAGAGGAATCCCCATAGTTGTATGTGACCTCCTCATCTGGAAAGATATGTTTTATACTAAACAGGCACAGGTGTGGTCTTCCGTCAACAATGATTGTCTTGACTTTACAATTTGGATTTCTGTGATCATCATTCACCAGTCGTCCAAGAGAACTGTCCTCTTTTGTTGCATCAATGCTGTGAGAAAAATAGAGCAGTAAGAAATTTAAAACATAGACACATACTGAAACATAAGGTTCTAAATGAACATTAAATATTTTTGGGGTTAGGCTAAACTTGGCCTATTTAACTTATATTCAAATACACATTGTGACAATTAACTTACATTTCTAAGAGTTTACAAGGTGAGATGATCCACTTAAGGTAAAAAAACAAAACAAAAAAACTAACCCTTAGGCTAATGCCCCCCTGTTGAACAATAACCATGTTATTGATTATCACTAACTAATAAGTTCTTAATGTTAAAAGAACCCTAGCAAATCTCCTATTGTTATAATAATAATCATCACTGTTGTTTTTATTAGAACTACTTTGCTCTGAATGCGAACCAAAAATAAATAAACAAAAAACAAAAAAAACAGCCAGCTTACCAGTAACGTGTTCCATTCCATGTGAAGTCAAACAAGTAGTTGCCTTGAACATCTTTAACATGTTTACTTTGAGAGAGAATCCCACGGTATTCAACAACAAAGGTGGATGGTTCAATGTGCTCAAGTGCAAACACACCTCTCCCTAAAAAGGCAAAATATAATACTAATAAAACAACATGAATGAACCCAAGTGCAGCTATTTGTTACACAGCTCACCAACTTATCCTTATAAATTGTTAAATCCTGTAAAACTGTGTAATGTAATATGAGGTGCAGTAAGTGAAAATAATTTAAGCATCAGTTTTCACTGATATACTAGTTGAATTTGGTTTCACTATTCTCTACATCATTTTAAGTGTTTATTTTGAAATTAAAAAAAAAAATTGTTTAAAGTTATCCCTTCAACATTTATGAAAATATGAAAATGCTTGAATGTGAAAGATCACGTTCAGACTGCCAGCAATACGGTGTACCTCTCAGTGTCTTATATGTGAATGCCCACTTACTTCAAGAAGTCGTGGCTGCAGCCTGAAGCACGATGGCTACTGGATCAGATCCAACACGTACTGGACGCGCATGCGCGGTGGTTTCGTTCACATTTTGATGACGTCACATGCACACGCGCAGTTGAGAGATTTGTGAACTGGATAAATACTCAAACCGCTCGCGCAAAAACAATTATTAATAACATGCTCACGAAATCAGGACACACGTTTTGCATTTTCCCTTGAATGTGTACTGGTTGTACCTTGAGGATTAAAATTACAGACAATTAGGCTACTTGATCATTCTTGCTTCCACTCAACAGCAAGTATGACCAGAATATGTTACAATTTTAACTGTTTTGCATGTATGTAGAGAGAAACTAGGATAACTTCAGCATCACGATGACTTATTCATCAATAATTACGTATTACTATTTATCAGTACTACTACTACACAGGTTAGAACATCATCTATATACAATATTGACCATCAATATTGTATATAGATGATGTTCTAACCTGTGTAGTTATAATGTGTAGTTATAATTGTGTGCGAGTCATTATAACTAGACTCGCACTCGCCATAACGAACCACCATCCAGTACGTATTGGATCTGATCCAGCTACGTCATCGTGCTACAGGCTGCAGCGAGGAGTGTCTCACTTACTTTCTGATTTAATTTGCCTGCAGTCTGAACATAGTCAAAGTGCCTTGTGCACAACTTACCTTTAAATGCGTTGATATGTCGTCCCTCAATGAAGGCTTTGTCTTTGCCTGACAATATGTGTTCTCTTGCATCCTGCTCAGGCTTTATTCTCTTCTTTCTTACCATGTGGACTGAAAACATTCCAGACAACATTTTATTTTTTAATTTTTATAAATGCTTTATATACAGTACATAATTGTAAGACTGTAGTTAAGTCTATATTAATAAATACAACATTTTACACATAAATAGTTGATAAGTGAGATTTTTGAAGTTTGTTACTTTTGATAAGAAACAGTCTCAGATTCCAAATTCAGTCTATTTTAATACCATTTTAGTTCTCTTTAATGTGGCACCCCAGATCAAACGAAACGAAGCTAAACTCTAAAAAGTATAGAGAGAAAGATTTAGAAAACGTTCCATGTACAATACCTGATACATTCAAATAATAAATGTAAAGCATGCGAATTAAAACTAATGAAATCATAAAATATGTTAATATCAGCCCTAAAATGAAATATATATATATATATAATATTTCTGTATCATACTGTATTAAACTGTAACGTTAACTCTTTACCAGTCATGACAACACAGATTCAATTTATTTTATTTGTGCCACATTAAAATGTAAATTGATCTCAAGCATCCATGGCGTTATACGATTACGTTTCATCAACTAATACTTATATGTCTATGAACAACAAGAGAATTTCGTTTGTTCCTAAATAAACTTTAATAGCATGTGCAAGTTGTTTAGAGACGCCATTTTAGCTGCTAATGGGCGAATATTAGGCCGATTAGCTGCCATGATTAAAGGTGATATGACTAGTTAGAAATTGTCTGACTCATGACACTAAACGCCATAAAGGTAGAATATATAAATTAACACACTTACCTTCAACGTGATAAAGTTAAAATCTCCCGTACATCTCAACTTCGCTCGAATCCTGCTAATTAATTGTAATTATGACTAACGTCACACCACACACGTCTTTAGGGCATCGGTGTGTTGACTTTGACGGATGTCAAATGCAGCCAATCACTGACACGTGCTGACTTTGACGGATGTCAAATGTAGCCAATCACTGACGGGGATTCCAGCGTTCCACCAATGAATCACGCGCTTGGGCTGGTCTGGGTGTATGAAATGTGTATGATACTGCAGTACCACCGATTTTCCCATAGGGGGAGATTATACACTCTGAGCACACACTGGCACACACTGAAAAACGGGTACAACTGATTTATAAGGACATATTGAGAAAAAGCAGGTGGTTAGGCGCGGCTTGATAAGCCTTTCTACACTGCTCGACTTATGAGGACATTAGTGCTGTCCTAGTAGTTACGGTATGTCCTCATAGAGTCGGTATGTATCCATGTTATTGGTCCTCATAATCCGGTAGCACCAACGCACACACACACACACACACACACACACACACACACACACACACACACACACACACACACACACACACACACACACACACACACACACACACACACACACACACACACACACACTTGGGTTGTGCTGTTCTGGGACAGTGTTGTAAATAAATCTGATCCACTGATTCCTGATTGTGTCCACTTTCACAAGGCCAAATAAAGTGCTTTTGCTTTCACAGACACACACAGCGGGTGCATTCCATTCGACAGGGTCCCTACGCAGTGTTCACTGCTCCCTACTCCCTGAGCAGGGTATATCAGGTGAAGTGGACTTCGCTGACAATAATCACTCATTTGGAACGCCCTGCAACGTCATCAAAGAAAGGCAACGACGGGTGCAGATTATGATATAGCCTAACATAAATTAATATTGTAATTTACTTTACTTTCAAATTGAAAACCATATACATTTACAAAAACACACAGTATAGGCTATCTAAAACATATAATCAAAACATTGTCCATTAGTTTTATTAGTTTACTTATATACCTGTATTGACTATGAACAGATTTGAAGCTGCACCTGTCATTCAATATGAAAATACTTTGATTTGGTTAACTATGTAGTCTATTCTTAATGGTCTTTAGAGTCTCATCTCGTGCGCTTTCTTTCCCAAGTGCAGCTGCACAGTAAACATTCCTGAGGTAAATAAAGTCAAATATAAAACATGACAGCCCTCAGGTGCTTCTCAACACTTTTAATTTGTTTACAAATTCATAAAATATAATATACAAATGTAACAGTTATTGCCATAACCATTCATAAATACTCTAGTTTGTATAATAACTATGAATATTCAAATGCATATGTAAACAGAGCTGTTCCAACCATAGACCGTAAAAAAATATGGACGACGCGACTTCATTGACTTCCGCTGACCAAAGTTGAAGCTTTCATAGGCCCGCTCACGGCGCTGACATCTTGGGACCGAGTCTGCGCAGTAGAGAACAGGAAGTAGAGGCGCGATTATCAAAAGCCCGCCCACACTCTCGCAGATGCAGAACAATTCATTATGTTGGTGTGAAATAAACAGTTATGGAAGTGTAGAAATTAAAGCTAAAGCTCCAATCTCCTCCCAAAAATCCAGAAAAAAGTCCGTTAGTGCCTCAGTGACAAGTTCATTCAGAGAAGCCGTCAATCTCAGCTGTCAATCATGACGTCACACCCCTCGTTTTTATAGCATCAAATAACTCACTAAAACTAAACTTATTTAAAAAACGAACACTTGAAATGAAATTATTGTAATAAAAACTGCCTAAAATGACAGAAACCATCTTTAGGAAACAATTATTTGAAGTGTAATTAAATTGTTTAGTGTGTCTCGCGCCCATTCTAATACATGGAGAGGAGGGGTTTAGGAGCTATACTGGGACCGGCCACCGGGGGGCGATCGAGGCGCGAAAGCTTCAATTTCTGACTGAAGCACTACAGGCTTGGTTCCAACCAACGGCTCTGCTCCATCATTAGTTCAGAAGGTGATGCACGCGACGCGCAAAGACATTTGGGTGATTTTCTCTCTCTACTTCCTGTGAAGTGATGTATCGATGTTCCCTTCTTCCCTGCGCCGTTCGCAGTGCCCTTCGGACTGAACATGTTCGCTCCCTTTGGATTGGAATCTCACTTAAGATGGCGGAATACCCTCTGAAGTCCACTTCGCAGTCCACTTACGGTCAAATGGAACGCACCCAGCGTCTCCACGACATGGCGGCGACAACAACTGACAACTGAAGCCACGCCTTCTTTCTTTGCGTGTGCATTTGTGCGGCATTATGCTAATATTTCCCCCGAGTGACGTAGCTCTGTGAGGGAGAATCTGATCGAGGTTGTTTTATCTGGTCTGGATCTGCCTTCTCTTTTATTCCTGCTACAGACGGTGTGATTTCACCAATCCTGTAAGATCATCACAAATCACACTGAAGGACACGGATCTGATGAACTTGTGTACGGTGTGTGTGTGTGTGACTGTACGATGATGACACCTATTGAATCTCAGGCTACGACACACGTTAGCATAGAAGAATAAACGTCATCAGCATGAGCTAGTGCTGAACAAATAGAGCGAGATCAACCGCACTTTGGTCATTGTGGTTTTTATAGGCTACACTAAAGAGAAAGGAAAACATGAAAACGCACCACATGACCCCTTTAATACATTAATACAAATGTAACATAACTATTAATATAGCTGCAAGCAGCAATACCGGGGCCAAGCGCAAAGAAGAAGACAAGACATGCCAAAATGGCTGGCAGTGTCAGATCAACTGGAGCAATGAGCAATTAATCACCTTTTAAGATGATTTTAGGCAAAAGGCTGAAAAATGCATTGTAGTCTGAGAGTGTCAGACCAACTGCAACAATGAACAATTATACAGTTTAAGAAGATTAGGCAAAATGGCTGAAATATCATATATAGAGTCACTGATAATATAAGTTAATGGTTTATCACTTTTGACCAATAGGTGGCACAGTTACAAAATGTATGTGGTGTGGTCAGAATAAGGGACCAATGACACATGCAAAGTTTGATGCCAATATGTCAAAGCATTGCAGAGATAGCCTCAAGAGTCATTTTGGCATCATGGCTCAACTTCGTCACTGCGGTTTACAAAAAAAGGTTTCATCTATTGATGCAAAATTCCTAACTTTTTGTTGACACAGTCTGAAGATGATACGATTCGATTTTGGTGGAAATTGGACAAACGGTCTAGGATGAGTTTGAAAAAGTAGGTTTTGATCAAATAAGAACATTGAGGACAGGATGTTTGACCTAATATGGCAAAATTAGTATCTATGTTCTTGGCATAAGCCAATGACTGTATTATGACCAGTTTCATTAAACTAGGCTAATTTACTCAAAAGTTATTAGCATGTTTGTACATTTTGTTATAACCTCTGACCACAAGGTGGCACTGCCCCAAAACGTTTTGAGTACCTTCAAAGCATGGTGCGGAAGACATGATTTTTGGACAAACAGTTCAAAAGTTATAAGCAAAAAAAGCAATTTTTTGTATCTCCGGACCAGTAGGTGGCGCTGCGCCGAAACGCTGCATGTTGCCTCAGGTCATGCTTGTGATGACATATACCAAGATTGGTTTGAATACGATAAAGCGTTGCGGAGATATAGGCTTATGAGTGTTTTTGCAACCGCTACGCAAAATTTGTGTGCGCGTTTATCAAAAATGATTTGACAAATCAACTTGATTTGCAAGATTTTTTGTCAGCATGGTCTGAAGATGATCTGGTTCAATTTCTGTGCAAATCGGATGAACCGTCTAGGACGAGTTCGCAAAAGTAGGTTTTTTGGAAAATTAAAAATGGAGGGGAAATTATCATGACCGAAAATGACATCATAGGGTGCAATTGAATCGGCATGAGCCAATGACTCTATTATGACCAGTTTCAATATACTAGGCTAATTTAATCAAAAGTTATTAGCATTTTTGTCAAGTTTGTTATATCTTTTGACCACAAGGTGGCACTGCCCTAAAACTTTTTGAGTACCTTCAGGGCATGGCATGGAAGTCACATACCGAGTTTAGTAACAATACACTAATGCATTTGTAAAATATAGCATTTTTTGACAAAATTCAAAATGGCCGACAGCCAAAATGGCCGATATGGTAAAATTGAATATCAGACGACTCGGCATGCCGTCCTGAAT
>NC_137114.1:57915570-57918070 GCF_949357685.1 Gobio gobio
TAAATTGAAATTAAAGAAATAAAAGAACACACATCATAATACAGAGCATTAATAAGGACAGGCTATATGACACTAGATTAAGAGTAAAGATGACACAAATTAAACAATGGCCCATTGCTTTCACTCTTACTTTAGTCCGATGCAATCTCCAGTCTTAAATCAAATGAAGTTGTTTAAATGAAGGAATTCTCCCAGAGTTGATCATACAGAAATAACAGGGGCTGATCATGATAAACAAGTCACACCATCCGGGTTTAAATTTATAGTGTGCAGTGACTAGGCTATATTGACAGAAATGGGAGATTAATAAACATGCAGAAACAATAAAAACATACAGCGAGCAGCTCTTCATTAAGATCTCATGATTGTACAGGCGATCGCATCGCTCAGATAATGTTGCACAATTAAAATAAAACATGACACACACATATTGTCTAAATAATAATGTGTCTAAATACACTGTTATAAAGATTGACGTTTATTGTAAAGCTCAAATAAGTTTAATTTATATATATGACGCCGCCTCTGAGTGTAGATCCGATGCTGGATTGAGTTTACATTACACTGAGATCCGATCACAATGTGTCCTCGACTACCTCTGGACCAGGACACGCTAATCGGATAACATGTGGACAACATCTGGATATAGGTCACATGTTAATGCCAAGTGTAACCGCAGCCTTAGATTGCCATAAACACAGAGAGAGAACTATAACAAGCCATCTCTCCCAACCTTGCACCCTGAACACAGATTTGCTTTCTTTCATACGGGCTCATCTGCTTTCATGAACAATATCTACATATTAATCCTTATTCACTCCGAGTATTTATGGTAGAGATGATCTTACCCCAGTGTCTCCAGTTTACAGTGAGGATTCTCCAGTCCAGCAGAGAGCAGCTTCACTCCTGAGTCTCCTAGATTATTCTCAGACAGAACCAGATCTCTCAGGTGTGAGGGGTTTGATCTCAGAGCTGAAGCCAGAGCAGCACAACCTTCATCTGTGACACCACAGCTCCACAACCTGTAGAGAACAATGACACACTCTTCACTCTCTCAGATCAGATCATCATGTTTGATGTAAGTGAGATTTACCATGTTATTTGTGTGTGTGTGTGTGTGTGTGTGTGTGTGTGTGTGTGTGTGTGTGTGTGTGTGTGTGTGTGTGTGTGTGTGTGTGAGAGAGAGAGAGAGAGAGAGAGAGAGAGAGAGAGAGAGAGGAAAGCTTATATAAAAACTGATATAATAAATTATTTATCACATTAAATAATATGTAAAGATGATCACAGAAACAAAATGGATGTGATGGTCATTAAGGATGAATTCATCTTGTTCTTCATGTGTTGAAGTCCTGACTGTGTTGAGATTGAGTGTGTTTAAAGTAAAGTGTGTTAAATGTTGATCGTATCACTTTACTGAGGAGCAGCTCATGTGTTCAATCATTTACAGATCAATCACTCGATCACCTCAACTCAAGAAAGAGAGACTGAACACTTGAACACAGAAAAATATTATTTCTTACGCTTCATTTAAACAGATGTGATATTACAATTAATGAATGGTAATCATCTATGGACATTTATATTCAATATGCAGACAATCTCAGGATGCTTTCATGCTAAATGGAAATACTCGTGTGAATTAGTGACATTCACAGATGAGGATATAACCTGTAAATGAACGTTTTGAGCTGAGGACGCACACGCATCTGTCAGAGCGCATGACAGGGTATGTTAAACGCTAATGCATTAGCTTGAAGCTTCACATCAAGATTTCTCATGTTTTGGGCGCTTGGATCATGTCCCTTTCCTGCAGCAGCTCTCTCTGTTTCCACTGCACTATTTTAGATGCATTTTGTCCAGAGAAATGTGTTATTGAGTGCTGTACTGCGACTGCTGGAAGTTTTCCCTTCACAGAGGGCAGACCCGACTAATCGATCATGAGAATCCCTGTATGTGATTTTCATTATGGATTTTATCGATTAGTTGTTGCTACTTATAACGTTCATCTGGGAATCCATTTGTCTGTCCCTGGCCTTTACAGCAATATTACTCTACAATTATTATTGATGAACACACACACCATATTACAGAACAGTAGAGCCACACACACACACACACACACACACACACACACACACACACACACACACACACACACACCATATTACAGCACAGTAGAGACACACACACACACACACACACACACACACACACACACCATATTACAGCACAGTAGAGACACACACACACACACACACACACACATTACAGCACAGTAGACACACACACACACACACACACACACACACACACACACACACACACACACACCATATTACAGCACAGTAGAGCCACATACATATACACACACACACACACACACCATATTACAGCACAGTACAGCTACACACACACACACACACACACACACACACCATATTACAGCACAGTAGAGGCACACACACACACACACACACACACACACACACCATATTACAGC
>NC_137114.1:57920570-57950570 GCF_949357685.1 Gobio gobio
AGCAGTGATGATTGTTCTCAGTGTGACTTACTCAGCTGATCTAGTTGCTGTAACCACAGGCAGCAGCTTCTGAAGAACTTCATCTGGTGTGTTTACTGAGCAACTGTTAGAACATAAAACAATAAGTTCATTATTAATGATGATAATAATAATATCAGAAGTAAATAATACCTCAAATATAGTTTTAATTAAACTGGTTTCTAACGGACACAGATCTGATGTTTCTTTCTCTGGTCAGTGTTTCTGTCGGTCTATTAGTCTGCATTTACACACAACACTCAGTGCTCAGATCTATGATGACATCAGATTTACTGTCCCGTCCGTTGCTATGGTGATCACTGTGTCAATCATCACAATCTCAGGAGTGACTCAGATCAATAGTTTAGCGGATTCACTCCCATAATCAGACATCCCAGCTCTCCGGGAAGTTCCAGGAGTCTCCCTCATATTGATATTGGGAGCGTCTCAAACGGACGGCTGCATCCTAGTGAGGTTGTGTCTTTCCTAGTCCAGTCCTTCTGAGGCTTGTAGACTCCAGTCCTCCTCAGCATTAAACACTAGGAGACGCTCTAGTAAGGGCTCATGGCTACGGCACACGTGTTCCCGCCCCCACGGTCACGCCACCAAAATACTGTTCACACTTCATTTGGGAAAAATACTTTGTATTAAAGATCTTTATATTAACTGGCTCTTCTATGAGTGCAATGCAGTGAATGCCAGCCGTCTGTGTCTCCAGTGGCTCATTATTGGCAGTTTAGTGTCGAGAGATTCATTTACACCAAAACTAAAGATAACACGTGTGCCTTCATCTCTGAAAACATTATTTGTGTCTTACATTTCATAATGAGCTCAGATAAGCTCAGCTCGTTCTCCAGCAGGTCTTTTTCATGAATGTGAATGTGTGCAAAGGATTGTGGGTGATTGAGCTGAATTAAAGATGTGAAACGAAGGCTGCCGTCAAAGGATCCTTCAAACTGAGACGGCCTTCAGAGGCGCTTGATGACGTGGCCGTCGAGATCTGCAGCCTTACTAGGACACAGCCTCCGTTTGAGAAACACCCGCAAATTATGCTCAATATCCCAGAAATCAATCTGTGCCCGTGATTTAAACACCTCTGATCTGTGTGTCTCTGTTCATAATGTTTTAGACTGTAATGATTGAACTCAGTGTTACTTACTGATCAATTCCATATCCAATTAAGCTGCCCAGGTGAAACTCCTGCATCGTCTGCTCTGAGGACAACAACACAAAAACCAAAGCTGACCACTGAGATGAGGAGAGTTTCACATCACGTAATCCACGGCTCATATGAGGTTTAGCTTCGTCCACTAGTGAAAGATCCCCCAGTTCATTCAGACAGTGAAACAGATTGATGTATTTATCTGGAGAGGGATTCTCACTGATCTTTTCTTTAATATAGTCGACTGTTTCCTCATTGTTGTGAGAGCTGTTTCCTGTCTGTGTCTTTAGTTCTTGTAAGAAACTCTGATTAGACTCCACTGACAGACCCAGAAGGAAACGAAGGAAAAGGTCCAGATGCCCATTTTTACTGTCTAAAGCCTCATCCACAGCTCTCTGATGGAGATCAGACAGTGAAGCTGTGTCTCCATTAGTTGGTTTGGTAATCTGGTCAAACACATTGATGTTCTTGTTTATAAAGGAGAGATGCACATATAGAGCCGCTAGATGTTCCTGAATGCTCAGATGAACAAAGCAGAAGACTTTCCCCTGATACAAGCCCAACTCCTCTCTGAAGATCTGAGTGCACAATCCTGAGTACACTGATGCTTCTGTCACATCAATGCCACACTCTCTCAGGTCTTCCTCATAGAAGATCAGGTGTCCTTTCACAAGCTGCTGATACGCCAGTTTCCCCAGTTTGACCATCATCTCTTCATCTTTCACTTTCTTCTCATAGTCCTTCTCATGTTTGATGTTGGTCTGGAGGAGCAGGAAGTGTGTGTACATTTGAGTGAGAGTTTTGGGGAGTTTTCCTTTCCGTGATTTCCTCAACATCTTCTCCAGAACAGTGGCTGAGATCCAGCAGAAAACTGGGATGTGACACATAATAAAGAGGCTCCTTGATGACTTCAGGTGTGAGATGATCCTGTCGGCCAGACTCTGATCACTGATTCTCTTCCTGAAGTATTCCTGCTTCTGTGGGTCACTGAAGCCTCGTACCTCTGTCACTCGATGGACACACTCAGAGGGGACGAGATCAGCTGCTGCGGGTCTGGAGGTGATCCAGATGAGAGCAGATTCCCCGCAATGAGGTTCGTCAGCAGCTCGTCCACTGAGGCTGATTCAGTCACATCACACAACCTCACATCGCTCTGAAAATCCAGAGACAGACGACACTCATCCAGACCATCAAAGATGAAGGACACTTTATACTGATCACTGGATATTTCCATTTCTTTGGTTTCAGGGAAAAAGACATGAAGAAGATCTGAAAGACTGAGTGTTTTGTCCTTCATCAAGTTGAGCTCTCTGAAAGGAAGTGGAAATATGAGCTGGACGTCCTGATTCTGTTTCCCTTCAGCCCAGTCCAGGATGAACTTCTGCACAGAGACTGTTTTTCCAATGCCAGCGACTCCCTTTGTCAGCACAGTTCTGATGGGTTTGTCTTGTCCAGGTAAAGGTCTAAAGATGTCACTGCATTTGATCGGTGTGTCCTCTGTTTCTGCTCTCCTGGACTGTGTCTCAATCTGTCTCACCTCATGCTCATTATTGATCTCTCCACTTTCACTCTCTGTGATGTAGAGCTCTGTGTAGATCTCATTCAGGAGTGTTGGGTTTCCCTGCTTTGATATTCCCTCACACACACACTCAAACTTCTTCCTCAGATTTGATCTCAATGTGTCGAGGACTTCAGCAGGTTTAGAGTCACGGCTGTAAGATTAAAATACCACATTATTACACAAGTTAGAGAAGTAAATAACCATAGATCACAAAATGGATGATTTGTTTGCTGTATTATGGGACACAGAACATCATACGGTTTCTGAAATGTTTCAATCATTAATCATGTGTTTGAGTGATGTGTGATGTCATTGCAGCTCCTAAAATTAAACAACAACAAAAGTCCCACATTTTACCTGAAACCAGGACACATGCTTTCATTAAAGTCTTGTGGTTGAATCACAGGCGTGAACACAGTTTTGTTTTTAACTGGTCTGGATTGAAGATTTGCCCTTAAATCAGAATGAAGAGGGTAAAGAATCAGACACACTGGTATTGATGTAATTGTGTCATTAACTGAGTAACAGACCAACAGCTTTTACAGTGTGTGAATGTATTAACAATACAATACATAGAGCTTTACACAAGAGCACAATGATCATCATTAATAGACTGAAACTTACAGGATCTGAACTCATTACACTGCTGTATATTAAAGGGTTAGTTCACCCAAAAATGAAAATTCTGTCATTAATTCCTCACCCTCATGTCGTTCGAGACCCGTCAGACCTCCGTTCATCTTCAGACACAAATGAAGATATTTTAGTGTAAAGCTGATGCTGAGAAAGGCTTCAGATAGGCCTCCATTGGCATTCAGTACATTTCCTCTCCCAAGACGCATAAAAGGCACTTAAAACGTTGTTACAAAGTCCATCTCACCACAGTGGCTCTACAATAATTTTATGATGCGACGACAATAGTTTTTGTGCGCAAAAAAAAATCAAAATAACACCTTTATCCAACTTTTTCTTGTCTTCCGTGTGTGCCTCCACGACGCATGCGCGAGAATATGACGCAGATCCGGCGCTCGGGAATCCATGAAATGCTCACTTCAGCCCCATTTTGAGCACTACGCCGAGACCTAAAGCACGATCAATGTAGAATTCAACAGCTGAGATACGTGTTCCTTACTCTGCTTGTGAACAAATCGCTTCTGGGTCATGTGTCCGAACGCCGGATCTGCGTCATATTCTCGCGCATGCGTCGTGGAGACACACACGGAAGTGAAGAACAAGTTGGATAAAGGTGTTATTTAGATTTTTTTTGGCGAACAAAAACTATTGTCGTCGCATCGTAAAATTATTGTAGAGTCACTGTGGTGAGATGGACTTTGTAACGACGTTTTTAGTGCCTTTTATGGGTCTTGTGAGTGTGAATGTACTGAATGCCAATGGAGGCCTATCTGAAGCCTTTCTCAGCATCAGCTTTACACCAAAATATCTTCATTTGTGTCTGAAGATGAACGGAGGTCTTACGGGTCTCGAACGACATGAGGGTGAGTAATTAATGACAGAATTGTCATTTTTGGGTGAACTAACCCTTTAATAACAACTTCATAAAAATCTAATACTATAAGCATAACTTTTATAGAGATGATATACCTGAGATCAGGCCGTGTGTCTCCACTCTTAAACTTTATTGGGCGATCCATAGAGCCGTCACTCTTCACTGACACACAGCTGGACTCTGGTCTTGATCTCTTCTGCTGGACTGAACTGGTTTTAAAACTAAGTAAAATAAAAAGCATACAGACTTATACATGTTGTGCACTTTTACTGGAAACTTCTGTCTTAGGAAAGATCAGCGAGTGTTGTAACACTTTTGCTGTAACGTCTGTAACTCAGTGGTGTTTCACTGGGTCTCAAACTTTGATGACAATTATTTTGAGAAATCAACTTTGCAAAGCATGATTAAAAAAATTAACCAAAGCGACTGAGAAAACTAATATTAGGAATTAGGGATTCAAAACAAACAAACTGAAAACAACAATAGAATTATAGAATGATTTAACTCTAGTGAACATCAACCACGATTCAAAAATGTCATACTATAAGCATAATTTTTATAGAGATGATATACCTGAGAGGCCGTTTGTCTCCACTCTTAAACTTTATTGGGCGATCCATAGAGCAGTCACTCTTCATAGACACACAGCTGAACTCTGGGTTTGAGCTCTTCTGCTGGACTGAACTGGAACAGAGAACACATTCAATCCTTTCAAATTCTCAACAGCCTAAACCAATTTGTTGAATAAATCACTCTTTCTGTAAAACCTGAAAACAAGTTCAGGCGTTTAGACGCCATTTGCAAATCTCATGCACTCTTTTTGCAAAACTCTAAACAGATTTCGCACTGTGATGCACTTGTGTTGCACAACGCTAAACACAGACAGGTTAAAGTTAAACACAACTATAACACGTTGTCATTGTTTACACACAACAACTCTAAATTATTCACACTTATTTCTAATGAGGTGATCAAACCAACTGTACAAAATAAGCCAGTTCAGTAATGTTGCACTGAATTTTGATACGAACAATAGATGGAAAGAAGCTGAAAAGGAGAGGAGGAAGAGTATGTGTAAGAGGTGGTGGACGAGGAGGAAGAGGATGAGGATGAACGAGCAGGTCAGTGTTGTAAAGGCTGGATCCGGCACACTAGAGGGTTTTTCCCTTTGCCTGACAAGAGACGACATTGTCTGTGATGTGGACAAAGTGACTTTGACTATTGACTTGAAGCAATACTACTGTATTTTTACATTATGCAAGTGCTGAACATAAAGACATTCAGTACAATACTACACTTGCAGTGCATACAGTATCCAATTTATTCACCTCACTACTGTACTACCATGATCACTATACTGTTTACGTAATTGCAAAATGTGTTTACCGTGTTACAATATACTTTCTGTAAATGCATGCTTTGGATGCTGCAATTATAATATTGACTCACTGGGTCTATAATCTGAAAGCATTATTTGATTTTGAGCACAGATAAAATGGTTTTGAGGTAATTGTTTGATTTTGCCGTTAGAGTCAGAGGTTCTCTGAACTAGGGACATGACGATATAGATCAGTTGGACGAAATAAAAAGTCTCTTTTCAAAACATGCTCTATCGTTTATTTTGTGGTGTCGCAAAATCATTGTGTACGGTGTGGGATTACAAATGTAAGAATCTGTTTAAAACTAAGGGAAGTACATTGCATTTAGTATTTAAGGTAAAGGTAATGCAAAGTTTCCAGGCCAGTTCCTGTTCTCTTTAAATGAGCCAGATTTTCTGAGATTCTCACCATTCGTCTTTAATGGCTCTTGGAGCCCCTGTAATCGTTATGCTGATTGGATTAGGACTGGTGACACTCTAATGTCTGGGGTTTGTCCCTTTACCTGGACACAACATTTAATTACTTTGTTTAGATTGTCTCCTCCTCTACTGTGTGAATCCCTCCCCCTGAAATGTGGATAAATTAGTGTAAACTGTTTGAGTTAGACTTCGAGGACCACAGGGACCAAACAGAGTGTCCCAATAAAGAGTAACGTCTGCTTGAAAGATATCCCGACGTCTCCTGGGCTCTGCTTCAACGAGGAAAAGAGTTTCCAACAACGGCAATCCTTTTTCATCATTTGGATGACTGCAATCTTACACGGCACCATGAGGATGCAGGCAGAAACGTGAAAAACAGCGAGTGAAGGGGAGACAGAACCGGGTGGCTCCGAGCAGGAGTGTGTGTTTGTGTGTAACAGTGCATCAGTGCAGTAGCTCAATACAATGATCCGATGGTCTAAAGATACAGACTTATACATGTTGTGCACTTTTATTGGAAACTTCTGTCTTAGGAAAGATCAGCGAGTGTTGTAAAACTTTTGCTGTAACGTCTGTAACTCAGAGGTTTTTCACTGTCTCTCAAAGTTTGATGACAATTATTTTGAGAAATGAACTATGCAAATGTTAAGCATGATTCAAAAAATTAACCAAAGCAACTGAGAAAACTGTAATATTAGGAATTAGGGATTCAAAACAAATAAAATGAAAACAACAATAGAATTAAAGAATGATTCAACTCTAGTGATCATCAACCACGATTCAAAAATGTCATACTATAAGCATAACTTTTATAGAGATGCTATACCTGAGATTAGGCCGTTTGTCTCCACTCTTAAACCCTACTGGCGGCTCAATCATAGACCCGTTACTCTTCATAGACACACAGCTGGACTCTGGGTTTGAGCTCTTCTGCTGGACTGAACTGGAACAGAGAACACATTCAGTTTAATCCTTTCAAATTGTCCACAGCCTAAACCAATCATTTTATTTGCGTGCTTATGCACTGTTTTAATCACACGCACTGAAAGCCTGTCAAACACGTGATTACGGTCTTACTGTGCTAATACCGTCAAATACACACAAGGTTTACATAAAAAAACAGTCAGTTATGTCTAAAGAGGAAGTGAAATCAGTCTGTATATTAGATGTGTAGAGGTCTTAAATTGACCGCAGCACAGCCTAGGTAACACGCTGCCGCTTGTCCTTAAAGGGACAGTTCACCTCTAAAATTATGTCATTATTTCCTCACTCTAATATGGTTCCAAACCTGTATTTATTTCTCCATTTGAATACCAGACAGTTGATGGTAGCCATTGACATCCATATTATTATTTCCTACAATGGGGACCAGCAACTGTTGGTTTCCAACATTCTTCAAAATATATTTTCCAACAGAAGAAAGAACTTTATTCAGGTTTAAAACAACTTGAGCATGAGTAATCAGTGATAGAATCTTAATTTTTGAGTGAACTATCCCTTTAATGTGAATAAAACAACAAAAGACAAACAGAAAATCACCCACTGAAAAACTTTAATACAGTAGCTTTAATAAGAATCAATGTAGATTTTATAGTGAAGTCTATGTAGTGTTTTATTTTTACATTATTCATTCAATCTCATACTTAAATACTGCTATACAGCTCTGAGCTGCCAGTGTAAATCTTTATATACATTTATTTTATATTATAAAATACACTAGGAATGTGTACAAGTGTTTTTGAAGTAAAGTTTAAAGTTAAGTCTTTTAAGTTAAATAAAGAAAGAGTAACAACAAAAGTAGTATTTTTTTTTCCTTAAAGGGTTAGTTCACATGCGCGAGAATATGACGCAGATCCGGCGTTCGGACATATGACCCAGAAGCGATTTGTTTACGAGCAGAGGAAGACGCGCGTGTCTAAGCTGTTGGATTCTACATTGATCGTGCTTTAGGTCTCGGCGTAGTGCTCAAAAAAAATGGTGTTAGAGTGTGTATTTCATGGATTCCCGAACGCCGGCGCTACGTCATATTCTCGCGCATAAGTCGTGGAGGCATTCACGGAAGTCGAGAACAAGCTGGATAAAGGTGTTATTTTGATTTTTTTTTCGCACAAAAACTATTGTCGTCGCATCGTAAAATGATTGTAGAGCCACTGTGGTGAGATGGACTTTGTAACGACATTTTTAGTGCCTTTCATGGATCTTGTGAGTGTAAATGTACTGAATGCCAATGGAGGCCTGTCTGAAGCCTTTCTCAGCCATCAGCTTTACACTAAAATATCTTCATTTGTGTTCCGAATATGAACGGAAGTCTTACGGGTGTCCAACGACATGAGGGTGAGTAATTAATGACAGAATTTTCATTTTTGGGTGAACTAACCCTTTAACCTCTTGCTGCTCCTGTTGGCTAAGAATAAAATAGTAAAAAACGGATGTGACAAGCCATCAGAACCGAAACGAACCGAAAACCGTGGTTAAAAAACCGAGGTATGTATTGAACCGTGGACTAACTGTATTGTTGCATCCCTAATATATAAACTATTAATTGATTGAATTTACAGAAAAGTACTATATAGGGCTGCAACGGCGCGTCGACGTCATCGATGATGTCGACTACGAAGATACTATGAAGATACGCGTGAAATGCGTCGACGGCACATTATTTACGTTCTAGAATAGAACAGAAGATCTAGAATAATGGCAGCTTCTGCTCCCGGGCATAGTGAAAATGATAATTTATCATATAAAGCCAGACCGCGACATTCAAAAGTGTGGGAGTACTTTAAACAGAAGCCGAGTAAAACTGTGCTTTGTTCGCTCTGTAAAGCCGGTCTCACACTGCACGCGGTGGCAGAGCAGAATATGTGTGTGTGTGTGTGTGTGTGTGTGTGTGTGTGGAGAGCGGGAGCCGCACACGCACCCGTTGGGCTTATTCACACTGCCAGTGTTCGTCTCGCGTAGCTGAACCGTGGCGTGTGTATTGCAAATATAGACGAATATTGTCCATTCGGTCACATTTTCCGGTGTTCTTCTCCGACCCCAGTACGTCTCGTGCTTTGATTTATTATGGGCAGCATATATCTGCTTCAAATGCGACTGATATGCCTCTAGTTTTAATCATTTAAATGTGTCTTTGAAGTTTGGGCAAAAACTTCTGGCAACTTTAGTCGTTGTTTATGCACATGTATATCTTCAAAATAGAAGACTAGTTATACATTAAAACTATGCTGAAAGCTCCTGTATGTGAACCTTTTGACATTTGAAAGACAAATATCGTACTTTTTACTCCACTACATTTCTATCAAGGTCCTCGAAGTAGAAAGTCGTAGCCCCTTTGAAAGTCAGTGGATGATTTGTTTTCTTCTTTAAAACGTGATTCCTTCTTTTGTTTTTTGCAGACAGCCTATCAGTAATCACTCTTGTAGGATCACATGAAGTTCAATGATTTCCAAGTATTTTTTGAACACTAATCAATTGATGGCAAAATAGAAGACGACAGTTCCAGATGCAGTGCGCGCAACCATAGTCATACTTAAAAGTTAAAATTCAGAAGAGCAGACGTGGATAAGTCTGAAAAAGTGCGACGACACGAAAGTGCACACAGAAAGCTGCCTCTCAAACGCCAGACCACAAGTACTGAAGTTTTGTCAATTGAATCTACTAAAATTGTATTATAGTTAATTAAAACTAGACTAAAACTAAAACAATTCAGATGCCTAAAATGTTATAGTCAAAAGACTATTACTAAAACTAAATCACAATTTGCTGTCAAAATTAACACTGGTATTAAGTATGGTCGGTCAAATGATTTTTATAGATTTACCCACCAAGTTGCCATAGCCTTGTGGATACAGCGCTAACGCATAGGTAACGTTCCACAATGATGTTAGTTGCAAACGTAGTTGGGCTAATAATGTTAACTAAAGTCCTTTCAGAAATGTGTTTTACATAATCCTGTCAAATAAACACAATGTAGAAACCTTTCTTTTCTAGTATGATTTTGACTTTGATAAGAGTTTTGTAACTTTTAAACAAGTATTTAAATGAGTTCAAGGTATGCTAGCATGTCAGATGGAGCATGACTGGCTTAAACCACCATGATGGAACAGCGTACATTCATACAACAATGCAAAAATAATAAAATAACGCTTTTACTTTTACTTTTGATACTTAAGTACTTTTAAAAGCAAGTACTTCTGTACTTTTACTTAAGTAAAAATCTATCTTTACAACTTTACTTGTAATGGAGTAATATTTGACCAGTAGTACTTTTACTCAAGTAATGGAGTTACTTAATGGAGTAATGGAGTTGTAATCAATAAGTAAATCATACTCAACTATTATAGTAAACAACTTTTCCTAATTAGGCCTACTCTGTATACATTTTATGATGAATAGTATCATTATACATAATGTTTAAAAAGCTTCTTGTGTTCATATATTTCATTATAAAATGGCTTAAGTACACTACCCTTCCTGAAATACAATTAATATTGTCATCATTCATTGATTTCACCTTGAGCAATAAATGTGTGCAATAAACAACTTCCGTCAGACTCTGTGTATATAGCACCTTAAAAATGTGTAAATTTGTATATTTAAAACACCTGTAGATCCTATAGCACCCGTATATACATATTATACACCCTACTGTGCAATAAATGTGTGCAATACTTTACCTCAGACATTTCACATATAGCACCTTATAACTTATATATAGTACCTATATTTACAAAACATCTGTACATATTCTATTCCATCCGAAGCGCTTCTGTCACATTGCATTTCCACCATTGTGTGTTTAACTTACAAATGTATTTTTATGTTACTTGTCTCTTGTCTTGTCAATTTACATTGTGTACTGGAAGCTTCTGTAACCAAAACAAATTCCTTGTGTGTGTAAGCACACCTGAGGGGTATTGCACAAAAGTAGAATTAAGAAAGCCAGGATAACAGAATAGTCGCGGCTTGACCTAGTTTAATCAGTGCATCCTGGCTTAATCCGTTGCACGTTTGCTGAGCCAGGATGAGAACGCGCGGATATGTCAAGCCAGGTGTATTTAGTTTGGATAAATGCGCGTTCACGGCATTCTTAAAAAGATCACGAAATCGATCACAGAATCACCGATGCAAAAATGGACAAAACCCGTGCGGCATACTTTTCGCCTAATGAGCAACAGCTTCTTATGGAAACGTATGAAGAAGTGAAACATATAATTTGTAAAAAAAGGCAATACACCTGCTGTAATAAAGCAAAGAGAGAATGCTTGGCAAACAATAGCGGACCGATTGAATGCGTAAGTAGTCCAAATAACCAGTGCTCCACTGAAACCCTCATAATTACAAGTAATTTTACTTGTATTTACAATTCTTTTTCAGTTACTTGTCATTTTCAAAAATAATTGTATACTTTGCCTTAAATGTGTCCAGTGGACATGCATTTAACATGAAGAATAATTGCAAACACTTACCCACTATGTACATATATTTGAAATATTTAGTTTCTTTTATGTCTCTAATCTGTTTAATCTTTTTACCATTACTATTTACTATCTATTTGTATGTAGGTTTTGTTTCTAATTGATTTGGTGTAATCTATAATCAGATAATTTGCTCTATTTTTATCCATCTAATCTATTTTATCATTTGTATCTATCTATTCCTCTTAAAGAACAAACATGTCTGGCCAAAAAAGGACTTGGCAGCAAGTCAAGATTAAATACAAGAATATTTTGCAGGCTGGTAAGTGACTTGTTTGCTGAGAACATAGGTGACATGTTTGCTGACATTTTATTATCTTTCATGCCTGAATGCTCGTCTGAGTATTAAAACTTCCTCATCAACTACATCACTCAACAAAGGGCAAGCCATTGTGAATAGTAAACACACAAATCTTTGGTCTATATATACTACATATTGACCTCGTTACGAACTTAATTGAAACCACATTTGCAACTTCATGAGCCATTTCTTATCTCATCAACTGCAATAAAATATAATATATTGATATTTTTTATCATTCAACAGTACATTTATACTCTATACTTCCATATATAGATATACATACTCTATATTCTATTTCTAATATTTTATAGTATAGTTCTTTTACACTGTGTTGGCATTCATTATGGACAGCAAAGTAATAATTGCTCAGGAAAATCTGCTTTCCTCACTGGGTGTATGACAATAAACGCTTTAAATCTCGAATAATATATATATTCATCAAACCTCTGACAGTGAAATGAACAGCAGTTTTCAATAATAACTAAAATAACAGTACGCATAATTAGATGAATGACTTTTTTAAAATAATCATAATTTTTTAATGCAGGACCATGAAATGACTAAAACACATTAATATCTAGTAGGATTTAGGGAGGAACTAGCCGATAAATCACTAGGATTAATCTTAGCCTGGTTGTTAGCCTGCTCCGGAGCAGGCTAGCTGCAAAGTGTAAATCTCCATAGTAACTTAATGTAGATTAATTTAGGCTCCCTTCATGCAACCGAGTCAGGGCTAAATTCAGCCAGGATAACTGGAAAATCCCAGCTTAATCCCTTATCTTGCTTTTGTGCAATACCCCCCTGGCAATAAAGCTCATTCTGATTCTGATTCAGATTCTGATTCTGATTTCATGTTAAAATAATATACAAATTCACTACCCTCTTTGAAATACAATAATCAGTAAAAAAGAATCATTAGATTAATCTGGGAAAATAATTGTTAGATTAGTCAACTAATTGAAAAAAAAAAATCTTTAGATTTGTCGACAGAAAAAATAATCAGTAGTTGCAGCTCTAGTACTATATCGTGATATGAGATTTTGGTCATTTCGCCCAGCCCTACTCTGAATGTAGATTGAAGATTTAGTGTTTAATATTTTGAGAAAGTGGGTGATGGTTTCGAGAAATGTGTTTTAGAAATTCAGAAAAACTGCAATATTTAAATTTTCATCTTTCTTCGAAAACACTTTGAGGAGACTTTATATGATATTTTATTTAATATTTCATGTTAGCTTTAAAACAAAAACACAAATAATATTTGTCCTGTAAACTGGTTCTGTGATCCGTGAGATCTTTTTATGTAATGTAACAATATTTAACAGTGTGTGTTGAAAGTACCTGCATCCTGGAGAGAAATCTCCATCTGTGGATCCTTGTGGATCAGCCATGATGAAGCTGCAGGAGAATCTGATGAGTTTGATCTCCTCCACTGACTCTGAATGAACAAACATCACACACTAAATTAAATTATTACATTAAACAACCTTCATAATTTATCTGAACACATCTGGAGTGTGTGAGGTGTAAGACTGTAAACAGACACAGATTGAAAAATTTTCGGACGGGCGAAAACAAACCCGACCAACGCCAGCAGACGCAGATCCGACAAAACCCAACAAACGCGTGAAATGACCAATACAACACATCTGAAGATAAACCTCTGAAGAACCACAGACATCACCAAACACTAAAGAAACTTTGAAGTGAAAGAAACCCTTCATTAAAGATTTCATATCAAACAAACAATCACTCAAAATGTCCTCCAGAGATTCATATTAATATGAGGAAGACACACACATGAACACTCACCTCGATCAAACTTTTACAAGATACAGCTTCTCAAATCCTCCAGCTTTAACATCATAAACATACACGGACATTCCTGATTAAACTCTGATAAACGTTTCTATTAAACACTTTAAAGCTCAGTTTTTCCGTATCGTATTCGTGTTTACCTGCTTAAAATGGCGGCAGTCGCCAGGTGAACTCCAGCTTACTTTCACTTTGCATTTGTGACGAGAGAGAGCAAACAGACACGCGCGTTCACGAGAGCAGCACTGCGCATGCGTGTTGTGTTGACGCGTTGGTGATTAATATTTTGTTAATAAAATTAGTTTTTTTTCGCGTCGCTTTGTTTGTTTTTCGTCTTTTATTCATTATTTTTTCTTTCGTTCATATAGTTTTGTTCTTTTGTTTGTTCTTCATTTTGTTCACATTCTTTTGGTCTTTTGTACTTTTTCTGTTTTTTATTTGACTATTGTCGAATTTATTCTGCTCTTTTTCAGTTTGTTTTTATCTGTAAAATCTGTTTGTCCTAATCTTTGATTAATTTAATCATTTATGCATGAGTTATGATAACCTCAGTCAGATTTATTTCCTGTGTTTTTATTGCTCTTAGGGCCTGAAAAATAAGTATTTTTTACACATTTTTCAAAGAGCTTTTCAGATGTTCTCTAGAGTTTATGGTTTAAACTGAAGAGATGCTGTATTAAACATAATACTGTAATAACACAGCAATATTGTGTGTATAAAAAAAACAAAAAAAACAAGCAATAAAATTGTGTAAATCATGTGAAAACTATAAAATATATACACAAATATAGATTGATAGCCGCAGTTGTTGAGCCTTGCGTATATATTATTTCTGTTTTGCTCTCTTTGGCTCGTTCATTCAATCTTTTTATTTGTTCATCTTTGTTTTTCATTTCTCTTTCTGCAGAGTTCCTGATAATAAATCATAAATCTTTGTTTGATCACATCTGTGTGATATGAAATAAGTTTGTCATCATCCGATCATGTTTATAATCACATTTAGTTTTTTATCAGAGGATTTTTCCAAATGTGGATCAATGTGACATAAAGCTGAAAGAATCAGAGAAATGAAAACCATACTGTAAAAACACTGTCAACTCTTGAACAGTTTTCATTTATTGAGAACTTTATTGCACTTTTAATTGAATTACTGAAATGGCCAAAACTCATGGAGAGGAAAGGACAGAAATGATGCGACACATTAAATAATGAATAAATCCTGATGTTTTAAAGTCATCTCTTCTGTTCTCTCTCATCACACTCTTTTAGTCACATTTAGCTCTGGTTTATTGTTTTTCTGGGCTATTATGAGTCTCTATTCACTGCAGGAGGAGATCACAGATGATGGTTTTCTGTCATATTTTGCAATGAAACAATCTGTAGTGCAGTAATAACATGTGTGTCTTTATTTCTATCTGCTCAGTTTCTTCTGTTTGTGCCATTCTGTGTCACAACACCATCACATGACCCCACAGTGACCTCTAGTGGTGCCCTCAGGTGACATCATCATCACATGACCCCACAGTGACCTCTAGTGGTGCCCTCAGGTGACATCATCATCACATGACCCCACAGTGACCTCTAGTGGTGACCTCAGGTGACATCATCATCACATGACCCCACAGTGACCTCTAGTGGTGACCTCAGGTGACATCATCATCATCACATGACCCCACAGTGACCTCTAGTGGTGCCCTCAGGTGACATCATCATCACATGACCCCACAGTGACCTCTAGTGGTGCCCTCAGGTGACATCATCATCATCACATGACCCCACAGTGACCTCTAGTGGTGCCCTCAGGTGACATCATCATCATCACATGACCCCACAGTGACCTCTAGTGGTGACCTCAGGTGACATCATCATATGACCCCACAGTGACCTCTAGTGGTGCCCTCAGGTGACATCATCATCATCACATGACCCCACAGTGACCTCTAGTGGTGACCTCAGGTGACATCATCATCATCACATGACCCCACAGTGACCTCTAGTGGTGACCTCAGGTGACATCATCATCACATGACCCCACAGTGACCTCTAGTGGTGACCTCAGGTGACATCATCATCACATGACCCCACAGTGACCTCTAGTGGTGCCCTCAGGTGACATCATCATCTGACATCATCACATCCCCCTTTCTTTAAAGGAAATATTCAACAGTGAGCGTAATGTTATTCTGTGATGTGTGTAAATGTGCATTCAGCAGAACATCTGAACTCAACTGTTAAACTCAAACTCATGCACTTTCTCATTGCTCTGACTTTAAGCGATGTCTCACACATTGAGTCTCTCAGGATCACTTCAGGAGAATTTCATCCTCAACTCTTAGATCCCCATATTCTGGAGAGGATCCTGTCGGCCTTCCATTATTCATGTTCTCAATGTCCACTAGCGATCCAGTGTGTGTTTTGTTTTCCTCTTTGCTTTGGCTCTGCATCTGCCACAGGAAGCGCACACACACCATGTCCACATGTGTCTCCACATCTGCTTCTGTTGTGCTGGCTCTACTGCTGGTGCTGCTGGTGAGAGGGCATCTGCAGCACTAAGGCCCAATCCCAGCTCTACTTTATACCCCTTCCCCTAAAATAGACTCTGGTGGAGCCGCTTCTCCATCGGCCTGTGCTCTGTGTTTATGAACCGCTCAGAGCCGAGCCGGCCGGTGCGGGTGTGCTTTAGTTTCTACTGTGGCGCTGCGATAACCAAATGTAACACAAACGAGTTCATCTCTGAGGTGCTGCACATTTATTTTTACGGACGTCCACGTGAGACACAATCCCCGTCCGAATAGAGCTTAAGAAAGAGACTCTTCCTCTTCTCTCACAGCTCTCCATCATCTCCCTCTTCCTCCTCAACACTGTCTGAAAGAGTGTTTCCCACCGGGACACAGTCAGGAATGACAGATCCTGAGAAAGACATCACCCTCATTCTCTTCAACAAAAAACTGCTGATGTATTTTTGGGTGGGCCAAATAATGCAGGAGAGATGCTAGAAATCTATATATTGTGCTTTTTTACATATCTTTACTCTTTATTATGTGTTATAGCTCAGAGAAGCTCAAGGACTATATATGTTTGGTAATTGTAATATTGTTTAGGTTTAGCAACTGGTAGTGAAGTGAATATAACTCAATAAAAATAATCATTGGTTACATTATACATTAATTATATTGTTTGATGAATTAATTGATGTGTCCCCATAACTCGGCAACACTTTACAAGGTTAAAAACAATCGGTAATGTTCAAAATGTGTTGGCTCAGTAATTGTACAAAGTCACACTGAATGAATGCGGATTCATTGAATGCAGAGTTTCTTGGCCATTGGTGTTTGTATTGGTTTCCATTACACACATGTATTGATCCCTAAATGTATAAACTAAAAACAATACATTTCTCTATAATCATTAGAACTGAGATGTTTTTACAGCAGAGAATGAAATGTTTATGACTTTATCAGTTCTCTATGGATTTCAAGTTTTATGGAGCGTGCACGTCTCCATTCCCCGGACTAAAGGTGATGAGGATATATAAATGTGAATGTGGTATTTTGGTCATTAGGACGTACCTGCCATGATCCAGTGCCACTGTAACGCCGCTACGCCGAATATGGTCCGGTCCGGTTTCGTCTTCACAACATAACTGTGTTAGCTTGGCATGTTTGACACTGTGACGTTTCCTTTGCTCTCCCCTCAAACATGTCAAAGCGATCACGAAGCCCAGGGATGAAGTCTCTTAAGTCTCTCTAAATATGCCCCCTCAGTATGGATAGAAAATTGTTATATTAGGGCCAGGGCAGGACGTTTGGTCACCCATGAACACTTATGGCAAAACACTTAGCCAGTTTGATTCTGTTCATTATTTCTGAGTAAACCTTTTCTCCCATTGTGTGTGTGTGTGTGTGTGTGTGTGTGTGTGTGTCTCACCTGTGCTCCGGCCCGGCCAGCGGTTCTGCAGTGAGTCTGTGTGCGAGTCCATTGGACAGTGAGGGGGGAGGGGCTTACAGGCCACGCCCACCAGGGACGGTTGGTAGGGGTGCGGTCCGAGTGGGCGGAGCCTGTTTGTGGGTCAGTGAACCCAAAGCTCCAAACACAGAGTTCAGCTGACCTGAGATCAGCTGCAGATAGTCGGCCAACTGCTGCACCTTCACTGGAACTGACAGACGATCAGACACTCCAACAACAAACAATGTGTTTCTCTACACTGCACAAAACTCCACATTTGAACAGTCAATGCTAATACTTTAACAAATAATCAAACACACTTACAGGCTCTGATTCAGAAGAGATTCACAGTTGGAATTGCCCCATTTTTTAGCAATAGTGTTTGTGCACAGCCGGTCTTGTGCTCTCACAGGTTCAGGAAACTGTCCTCTGTAAAATACACTACACACACACACGCACGCACGTTATTTTCACCTCATATCAGACGAATACTTCAGCTCTCCAGACTGCCACCACATCCCGTTTAAAGACAGCATTCACTTCATTTGGGCTCCATGGCCTTTTCACAATTTTCCTCGATTTGGTCTCTGCAAAACAAACAAACATATACATACAAATACATATACATGTATACCAATATGTATATACTTGGAATAATTTTATATACAGAAATGTTTAAATACCTCTGGAGTTCTCAGTTTCATCCGGATTCATTTTTCTTTTTCCTAAAGGGGAAAAAGCAACAAATAAAATGCATTACAGCCCTACAATCCAAACGGTTTCGGACCGTCTGAAATATCAGTAGATAAGCACACAGGGCAAGCTAGTCTCTGGTCCTGAGTAAAACAAAAAGGACCACATTTACACGGAATTACTGTGAAAGCAAAAAATAAAACATGAACCCAAAATAATCATGTATCCTTTTTCTCAAATACAGTGGGGAGAACAAGTATTTGATACACTGCAAGTAGGAAAACCTGCAAAATTGGCAAAGCATGTTGAAGTCTGTAATTTTTATCATAGGTACTCTTCCACTGTGAGAGACGGAATGTGGTCTTGGCCATTGTGGAGAGGTTGGAGTCTGTTTGATTGAGTGTGTGGACAGGTGTCTTTTATACAGGTAACGAGTTCAAACAGGTGCAGTTAATGAGTGGAGAACAGGAGGGCTTCTTAAAAAAAACAGGTCTGTGAGAGCTGTAATTCTTACTGGTTGGTAGGTGATCAAAAACGTATGTCATGCAATAAAATGAAAATTAATTATTTAAAAATCATACAATGTGATTTTCTGGATTTTTGTTTAAGATTCCGTCTCTCACAGTGGAAGAGTACCAATGACAAAAATTACAGACTTAAACATGCTTTGCCAGTTTTGCAGGTTTTCCTACTTACAGTGTATCAAATACTTGTTCTCCCCACTGTAAATCTCGAAATATGTGCACACACATACCTGTGGAGCTGTCAGCCTCATCCAGGCCCATTTTTTTCTCTAAGGGAAAGAAAGCAACACACTATTTCTCTTCTCTACATGGCAAACAGTTTCTGACCATCTAAAATTTCAAATAAATGTGTGACCCTGGACCACAAAGCCAGTGATGCATCTCACAAGTATGTTTTTATGTATTTGTGGCAACAAAACATTGTACCAGTCAAAATGATCAATTTTTCTTTTATTCCAAAATCATTAGGATATTAAGATCATGTTCCATGAAGATATATTTTTTTACATTTCCTGCCGTAAACATATCATAAACATTATATAAAACATATAAAAAAAATGTTTTAAGTGGATGCAGCATAATCGCCAAAAGAAATGGACAACTTTAAAGGCGATTTTCTCAGTATTTCGATTATTTTTGGACCCTCAGATTACAGAATTTCAAATAGTTGTATCTCTGCCAAATAGTGTCATATCCTAACAAACCATACATCAATGGAAAGTGTATTTACAGCTTTCAGATGATGTATAAATCTCAATTTAAAAAGATTGATTTTGTAATTACAAATTCATTTGATTTGATTTTTTGATAACAGATTTGTTAACGTTTCAAGACAGCATTAATTAAAGTTTCTTAAGGGTCAAGTTATCTGCATCTCCTATGCTGCATCAGGCCATCGCATAATATTTGTTACGGCTCAGAGTAACGTTTCTGCATGTGTTTAAGACTCCAATAAAATTATAAAGTAATTATTCCATCGCAAATAAATATCTCAATCAGTAAATCTGGCTGTTACAAAACATCATGTTATTTTCAAATACATTTTTACCAGAATGGTTTCTAATCAAGCCGCCCTCGAAACAATAATGTTGCACAAGAAACACATGAACATATGTTAGGTTGGATTTCTTTTTTTTTAAGCTTTGGTAAATATATTTAAATTAAAGCTACACTGTGTAACTTTTTTTTGTCTATTCTTAGCTAAAAACACTTAGTTCTTTCAAAAATATATGTGCTCATAATTGTATATTTACTTCTTTCAAGTAATAAAGTATTCTCGTAAGTTTATAATATGCCATTGAAAATACATAAGGTAATGCGATCTAACGGTGGTCGCCATGTTGCCCCTCCATCTTGAAAGTACATTAGCCAAAGAGGGACATACCCGTAAATTCAAGCTTCGCCTTTTGCGTTTTAACCGGTTTTAATACTCGATGGCACTGTACAAAATTCCCTGCCTCGCGCATGTGCGCGTCAACTTGTTCAGACTTGTCTGGTGCATGCGCAGAGAGTTTTCATCTCAGCAGCGTCCAGTAACAGAGTTATACAGAGTTTTCCTGGCTTGTTTATTCCTCAAAAGTCTGTTTTTCCTTGTGTGGTATTTCTGTGCGTTAATAATTCCGTAAGTAATAATAGTTATTGTCATTGTATATGTGCTTCAGAGTGTGTCATCGCGTAATTCAGTTGATGTCACCTCCGAAGTATTTTTGTGTCAACATACAATAGCGTAATGCTCACCTATTTGAATAATCATTCAGTTATTTTGTTATCAACAATGTTTATTCGTTTATAGAAAATATTTGCTTGTAATGCATGTTGATGGAAATATGTATCAGGTCTGATCGGCATATTAACAATTGTTATACAGAGCGCACTGCAGTGCTAACGTTAAAGCGGCGCACACACTTTTGTAACCGGACACCGCTTGTTAGCAGCAGCAGCTGCAGCTCCGCTCCTTTTAATGCAGCTGCATTTAGCGCCTATATATGGTACAATAAGCTCTGGTTTACGGTTACATTATACAAATGTAACTTATAAGTATAGTTATACAGTTCTCAACTGTGTATGTATATTTACCATCCTTATTTGTTCTCTCACAGAAAGCACGTTTATGTACATATCCACGCAAACCTGTTTATGCCTTGCAATTGGATGACTGAATAAACATTACTATCATTAAAGTTCACTCTGGATTAGCTGCAGTTCTTTCAAGCCGAATAATTAGGCCAGTTGAGTTCCAACCATCCCACTGCGCACAGAATATCCCACAGGCACCGTGTCGAATGTGGACGAGGTCGAACTGGAAGCCATGTTAATCTTGGACTAAATCGGCCACCGTAGGAGTTGAAACGAAATCGGAATTGAGAGGAACAGAAACTAAAATTCACTGGATGGTCATTTACCTTTTCACCACTAGATGGGGGAAAATATCACACAGTGTAGCTTTAAAACATACCGTTGGAACTTTCTGTCTCATCCTGGGTCAACTCCATCCCTTCATTTAGAAAATGAAACCATACTTAAACTTGACAACCTAAATACTTTGTTTATGATAATCAGAAACCTGATGTAGTAAATACACTATACCAATGCTCACTGGAATTAAACTCATTACATACCTCTTACTCCATGGACAGGCTCAGACTCTTCATCATCGCTTATTTCTTCCTCGTCTAATTCCAGATCAATTTCATCTATAGAAAAACATATTTGATAAACACCCCCCAAACATTACTGCACATATATAATTCCTAAATTTTCTTTATCTACTGCATTCACCTCAAAAAACATTTTTTTGAGTTACATAATTAGCTTTTAAGTCATTATCTACATCTGATTTAAAATTGTTCTGTTACTGTACTGTAACATTATTATTATTATTATTATTATTAATATCATCGTCATACAAAATAATGCACATACCTTCTATCTCAATTTCATCAAGAGACTTTCCTTGGAAATTGACGAGAGTTCCTTTCTCCATAGCCAAGAGCAGCTTGGAAATTTTTGCAATTTCTATAGTTGCATCTGGCAACCGATAATAGTCTCTATGGACCCGAATGTCATGGCCCAGAAAGTTGGCTAGTTGATCAAGCTCATTATCCTTAAGATTAAGTATCTGGGACATTGTTGCCACCTGCTTACGGAGCTGTGTAGACCGGAGATATTCTGGGTGTTGTGCACCACAGTGACTTGCAAAAAGCCTGATACAGTCCTGTCCTCTGAAGAAGCTGGTGGGTGAGCACTTGGGTCTTCCAAATAGGAAGGGGTTGTTCCTGTCTACTTCACATGCACCTCTCTTGTCCACAAGAAGTTTTAATGCTCTGACAAGTTCAGGGTTTAACAAAATTGCAGCGTTTCTCCCTTTCTTGCCCATTATTTCCACTCTGCTGAAATGCCTGGACATTTTTTGCTCAAATGGAGAGAGGCCGACGGCGATATCATCATGGAGCTCAGTCTGGTCTCTTTTCCTGAAATACTCAAGTGTCATTTTTGAAACCTCTCCTGCACGACGTCTATTAAAGACTATTACTTGTGCAAGTGTCACTTTGGCAAGTTCTGCATATGTTTGTGGAGACTCGTGATTTTTTAGGCTTTCAAAAGCATCAGAGGATTTTTTCTCTAGATGCTGGTGGAGAAGCTGCACATCATGTGTGAACGTATAGTTGATGGTTTATTGAACTTTGATTTGCTCAAAGTAGCAAGAGCAGCATGGGAGACATGTTCTGCCCATTCACTGGAGCACAGTTGTTTGAATCGCTCTGCTGCTTTTGTCAAACAATCATCCTCTGCTGCAATGGCCCTGCAGAGAATGATGTCACCGATCTTGTTGAGTGAGTGTCCTAACTTCAATGCAAGACTTGGTGTCTTATAGGATTGGCTCTTTTCATCATAGCCAGCAACATCTTTCACTGCATCAATGACTTTGTAAAAATTGTTTGGCTTCACAGCATCTTCAAAACTAAATATGGAATATTTTTTTCTCAAGCTTAGCAAGAGTCTGCCCATTTCCCGAACCTTCTGTCTGATGTATTCGGATTTGGTTGGATCACTTCCATGCTTGTTGTAAAGACACTGACTCAACTGCAGTATGAGGAAATCATTTCGAACCACAGATGAAATGTCATCACTCTTCATGTTTCCCAAAATCTTCCAGACCTCTGAAGATATTGCCTGGGAGAAAGTTGACTCTGCAATATCAGCCAAAACTAAAACTTTGGCCTTACCAGTTGCTTCAGACTCTGAAAACATCTTTGAAGGGCATCTCCGTGCATGGCGCCACAGCTCCTTGCGAACAAACAGGCCTTTACAGTATACGCAGTGCACATATGTTTTAGAACTCAGCTCAAATTCTGATCTTCCTGGCCGCCTTCTAACTTTCAGTGGTCCACTTTTACTTTCCATAACCTCTTTATTATGTTCATAGTTGCCTCTGTTTCTTAATTTCTCAAGTAACCTTTTTCTGTCCTTGGAGTGTTTAGGGAGCAAGAATGCAGCAGCAATTTCTGTAGATCAAAGTGACATGACGTTAACCAACCATTCAGAAACGTTCGTCATCTGTTCCTGGTCCGACTCCGGTTCAAAATGATAAGGTTGCTCAGATGTGTCCTCAGAGACTCCCGTTGCCATTATTTCTCGAAAATATACCCTCAAATGTTGTCAAGGCAACACTCCACGTGTGTTGTGTCGGGTCGAACCGAACGCCCCACAGAGCAGAGGGGCGGGGTGAGCAAAGCTCATTATCATTTAAAGTCACATACACTGAAATTACTTGCTGAAAACTAAGCTGGTTTTGACCGGGTAAAATGAGTGTTTTCTTACAATACTAATGAGAATTTTTAATTAAAGTATATTACAAACTTTTCATTTAGACACTAAAGAATCATATTAACTTGTACAAAAATGTCATTCTATGACCCCTTTAAAGTGGCGGGCAATTTTAGACTGAGGTTTCTTGCAGACATAACAGTAGTTTTTGTGGGTGGAAATAGTGTTTTTGGGGCTTGGCACATTGTCAGTCTCTGACGGTTCATAAGACGACACTGCTTGTGTTTTCTTAAAACTCTGAAGCATCTCAGTATTGTTTGTAGTAGTATCATGCTCATCACATATGAGGTCTTGAGCAGAACTGGATCTATCACTAACCATTTCTTGCTCAGTGGATGAACAGCGAATGGGTTGTGGTGGCACACTCTTTGCTCTCATAGAAGACTCTGAAACAGCTGGTGTGGACTTATAATTTGGTGGATTGCATATATCGACAGAAAGACTATCATCACTATCGCTATTTTGTCTAAAGTCCGGGATGAAAACATCAGAGGAGGATTCTTCAGTGTTTTTATCAGCGCAAGGAGAATACTCCTCATCAGAGCAGGATCCTTCAGAATTGGAAAATTCAACATCTGGCTAATAAAAAAAAAAGATAACAACAAAAATAGTGTACCCTGCTTATAGTCCAGCAGTTTTGATGTAACAAACTTGAAAATGTTAAAGAAGGTGATGTACAATAAATTTACATACCAGTGTCATATTCTTCAGGAAGCAGGTTTTGTGCCATGATCTTGAACATACTGAAAGAAAATTAAAGTATAAAAATAAGCATGCTTTTAGGTTATATCAGATTACTGCATTACAATAATGATTTGAATAAAACAGCACAATTTTTTTAAATAAAAATACCAGGAAATTACAGGACAGCCCATTTTGTTTTCGATACAAAAATGAACACACAAACATACATACATTTGCATGTAAGGCCAAGCCATTTTCGACTTGTCACAGGTCCACTGCAATCTTCACAAGAATCCAAACTGGAGATAACAGCACTGTGAACTTCATGGTGGCACTATAACAAAATGGATTTATTAAATCAACTTCATATATTGAAAATAGCACAAATTTCATTCCAAAGTGTGGTGTGAATGGGCCTTAACGGTTGAATTGTCTTTGACTGAAAGTTAATGCAATTATTGCTGCATTGAAAGCATATCCAGTGTGCAAAAGTGTGCATATTAAGTCTACAACTTATCCACAATAAAGAAGCTGACACATACACAAATCAACATCTTTTCCTCAAAAAATTGTTAACCCTAACCCAAACATGACGGTCCTCGTAGTGGAGAACGGTCCTTATATTTCAGGTCAGTGTCATGCACATCCCCCAACACACAAGTGATGAAAATTAATGGAGAGCGAGGTATATTTTACTTGAGTTTGAGATGTCACAACAACGTCTTCAAGACAACAGTCCACGTAAACCAGACTAGTATAATGCCCAACCATCCTACACTTAATATTGCCTGTGTCAAAGAGAAGTAAACAATTAAGGAACATGTGCTCACTTACTTTCTCTTTCCCGGATGAGGAAGGATTCACACTGCATTCAGTTACAGCCACCGAGGTCCTGTCACACATTTCCTATAATTATAAGAAAGACAGGTACAACACATTGGCAAGGATGTTTTTTAATAATCTGCACCATAAATAAAAAAAATACATGTAATACATGTTGACTTTCAGTGATAAAGTATTTAAGAGACTCACCCTTAAACGCCAAGGCCAAGAGGAATCCCCATAGTTGTATGTGACCTCCTCATCTGGAAAGATATGTTTTATACTAAACAGGCACAGGTGTGGTCTTCCGTCAACAATGATTGTCTTGACTTTACAATTTGGATTTCTGTGATCATCATTCACCAGTCGTCCAAGAGAACCGTCCTCTTTTGTTGCATCAATGCTGTGAGAAAAATAGAGCAGTAAGAAATTTAAAACATAGACACATACTGAAACATAAGGTTCTAAATGAACATTAAATATTTTTGGGGTTAGGCTAAACTTGGCCTATTTAACTTATATTCAAATACACATTGTGACAATTAACTTGATCCATGATCCACTTACGGTAAAAAACAAAACAAAAAAACTAACCCTTAGGCTAATGCCCCCCTGTTGAACAATAACCATGTTATTGATTATCACTAACTAATAAGTTCTTAATGTTAAAAGAACCCTAGCAAATCTCCTATTGTTATAATAATAATCATAACTGTTGTTTTTATTAGAACTACTTTGCTCTGAATGCGAACCAAAAATAAATAAACAAAAAACAAAAAAAACAGCCAGCTTACCAGTAACGTGTTCCATTCCATGTGAAGTCAAACAAGTAGTTGCCTTGAACATCTTTAACATGTTTACTTTGAGAGAGAATCCCACGGTATTCAACAACAAAGGTGGATGGTTCAATGTGCTCAAGTGCAAACACACCTCTCCCTAAAAAGGCAAAATATAATACTAATAAAACAACATGAATGAACCCAAGTGCAGCTATTTGTTACACAGCGGACCAACTTATCCTTATAAATTGTTAAATCCTGTAAAACTGTGTAATGTAATATGAGGTGCAGTAAGTGAAAATAATTTAAGCATCAGTTTTCCCTGATATGCTAGTTGAATTTGGTTTCACTATTCTCTACATCATTTTAAGAGTTTATTTTGAAAAAAAAAAAAAAAAAATTGTTTAAAGTTCTCTCTTCAACATTTATGAAAATATGAAAATGCTTGAATGTGAAAGATCACGTTCAGACTGCCAGCAATACGGTGTACCTCTCAGTGTCTTATATGTGAATGCCCACTTACTTCAAGAAGTCGTGGCTGCAGCCTGAAGCACGATGGCTACTGGATCAGATCCAACACGTACTGGACGCGCATGCGCGGTGGTTTCGTTCACATTTTGATGACGTCACATGCACACGCGCAGTTGAGAGATTTGTGAACTGGATAAATACTCAAACCGCTCGCGCAAAAACAATTATTAATAACATGCTCACGAAATCAGGACACACGTTTTGCATTTTCCCTTGAATGTGTACTGGTTGTACCTTGAGGATTAAAATTACAGACAATTAGGCTACTTGATCATTCTTGCTTCCACTCAACAGCAAGTATGACCAGAATATGTTACAATTTTAACTGTTTTGCATGTATGTAGAGAGAAACTAGGATAACTTCAGCATCACGATGACTTATTCATCAATAATTACGTATTACTATTTATCAGTACTACTACTACACAGGTTAGAACATCATCTATATACAATATTGACCATCAATATTGTATATAGATGATGTTCTAACCTGTGTAGTTATAATGTGTAGTTATAATTGTGTGCGAGTCATTATAACTAGACTCGCACTCGCCATAACGAACCACCATCCAGTACGTATTGGATCTGATCCAGCTACGTCATCGTGCTACAGGCTGCAGCGAGGAGTGTCTCACTTACTTTCTGATTTAATTTGCCTGCAGTCTGAACATAGTCAAAGTGCCTTGTGCACAACTTACCTTTAAATGCGTTGATATGTCGTCCCTCAATGAAGGCTTTGTCTTTGCCTGACAATGTGTGTTCTCTTGCATCCTGCTCAGGCTTTATTCTCTTCTTTCTTACCATGTTGACTGAAAACATTCCAGACAACATTTTATTTTTTAATTTTTATAAATGCTTTATATACAGTACATAATTGTCAGACTGTAGTTAAGTCTATATTAATAAATACAACATTTTACACATAAATAGTTGATAAGTGAGATTTTTGAAGTTTGTTACTTTTGATAAGAAACAGTCTCAGATTCCAAATTCAGTCTATTTTAATACCATTTTAGCTCTCTTTAATGTGGCACCCCAGATCAAACGAAACGAAGCTAAACTCTAAAAAGTATAGAGAGTAAGATTTAGAAAACGTTCCATGTACAATACCTGATACATTCAAATAATAAATGTAAAGCATGCGAATTAAAACTAATGAAATCATAAAATATGTTAATATCAGCCCTAAAATGAAATATATATATATATAATATTTCTGTATCATACTGTATTAAACTGTAACGTTAACTCTTTACCAGTCATGACAACACAGATTCAATTTATTTTATTTGTGCCACATTAAAATGTAAATTGATCTCAAGCATCCATGGCGTTATACGATTACGTTTCATCAACTAATACTTATATGTCTATGAACAACAAGAGAATTTCGTTTGTTCCTAAATAAACTTTAATAGCATGTGCAAGTTGTTTAGAGACGCCATTTTAGCTGCTAATGGGCGAATATTAGGCCGATTAGCTGCCATGATTAAAGGTGATATGACTAGTTAGAAATTGTCTGACTCATGACACTAAACGCCATAAAGGTAGAATATATAAATTAACACACTTACCTTCAACGTGATAAAGTTAAAATCTCCCGTAACTCTCAACTTCGCTCGAATCCTGCTAATTAATTGTAATTATGACTAACGTCACACCACACACGTCTTTAGGGCATCGGTGTGTTGACTTTGACGGATGTCAAATGCAGCCAATCACTGACACGTGCTGACTTTGACAGATGTCAAATGTAGCCAATCACTGACGGGGATTCCAGCGTTCCACCAATGAATCACGCGCTTGGGCTGGTCTGGGTGTATGAAATGTGAATGATACTGCAGTACCACCGATTTTCCCATAGGGGGAGATTATACACTCTGAGCACACACTGGCACACACTGAAAAACGGGTACAACTGATTTATAAGGACATATTGAGAAAAAGCAGGTGTTTAGGCGCGGCTTGATAAGCCTTTCTACACTGCTCGACTTATGAGGACATTAGTGCTGTCCTAGTAGTTACGGTATGTCCTCATAGAGTCGGTATGTATCCATGTTTTTAGTCCTCATAATCCGGTTGCACCAACGCACACACACACACACACACACACACACACACACACACACACACACACACACTTGGGTTGTGCTGTTCTGGGACAGTGTTGTAAATAAATCTGATCCACTGATTCCTGATTGTGTCCACTTTCACAAGGCCAAATAAAGTGCTTTTGCTTTCACAGACACACACAGCGGGTGCCATTCCATTCGACAGGGTCCCTACGCAGTGTTCACTGCTCCCTACTCCCTGAGCAGGGTATATCAGTTGAAGTGGACTTCGCTGACAATAATCACTCATTTGGAACGCCCTGCAACGTCATCAAAGAAAGGCAACGACGGGTGCAGATTATGATATAGCCTAACATAAATTAATATTGTAATTTACTTTACTTTCAAATTGAAAACCATATACATTTACAAAAACACACAGTATAGGCTATCTAAAACATATAATCAAAACATTGTCCATTAGTTTTATTAGTTTACTTATAACCTGTATTGACTATGAACAGATTTGAAGCTGCACCTGTCATTCAATATGAAAATACTTTGATTTGGTTAACTATGGGCTATTCTTAATGGTCTTTAGCGTCTCATCTCGTGCGCTTTCTTTCCCAAGTGCAGCTGCACAGTAAACATTCCTGAGGTAAATAAAGTCAAATATAAAACATGACAGCCCTCAGGTGCTTCTCAACACTTTTAATTTGTTTACAAATTCATAAAATATAATATACAAATGTAACAGTTATTGCCATAACCATTCATAAATACTCTAGTTTGTATAATAACTATATTCAAATGCATATGTAAACAGAGCTGTTCCAACCAACGGCTCTGCTCCATCATTAGTTCAGAAGGTGATGCACGCGACGCGCAAAGACATTTGGGTGATTTTCACTCTCTACTTCCTGTGAAGTGATGTATCGATGTTCCCTTCTTCCCTGCGCCGATCGCAGTGCCCTTCGGACTGAACATGTTCGCTCCCTTTGGATTGGAATCTCACTTAAGATGGCGGAATACCCTCTGAAGTCCACTTCGCAGTCCACTTACGGTCAAATGGAACGCACCCAGCGTCTACACGACATGGCGGCGACAACAACTGACAACTGAAGCCACGCCTTCTTTCTTTGCGTGTGCATTTGGGCGGCATTATGCTAATATTTCCCCCGAGTGACGTAGCTCTGTGAGGGAGAATCTGATCGAGGTGTTTTATCTGGTCTGGATCTGCCTTCTCTTTTATTCCTGCTACAGACGGTGTGATTTCACCAATCCTGTAAGATCATCACAAATCACACTGAAGGACCCGGATCTGATGAACTTGTGTACGGTGTGTGTGTGTTTGTGTGTGTGTGTGTGTGTGTGTGTGTGTGTGACTGTACGATGATGACACCTAATGAATCTCAGGCTACGACACACGTTAGCATAGAAGAATAAACGTCATCAGCATGAGCTAGTGCTGAAAAAATCGAGCGAGATCAACCGCACTTTGGTCA
>NC_137114.1:57965570-57978070 GCF_949357685.1 Gobio gobio
AGTGCGTATGTGTGTGTGTTTGTGTTAGAGGATGGACGGGTTTGGACAGAAACATGCGGCCCGATCTGCACTCCAGTTTGTGTGTGTACACATTTCTACCAATACATTTCCATGACTTTTAGGCAAATATTCATGACCTACGGCCCTATTTCAATTCCCCCAAAAACAGCCGAGTTTATCTTTTAATTTCTGCAGTTTACACCGACACAAACTGCGACTGCCAGACGTTCCCCAATGCCAGGGTCAGAAATGAACTTCTCCATTACGGGGCTCCTTGCGATTGATTTCCAGGAGCATTTTATTCATTTATAAGTGCAGTTTTGAATGATTATCTGTGTTGCCGTTGGTCAAATACTTCAATGTAACCACTGACTTAAATCAATCAGAATACTATATAGACTGTTAACAATAACTAAAGCCATCTTTACACTGCAAAGGTGGAACAGAAGCTGCATCTGAAACAGCATAAATGTTCATTTTATAATTTGAGTAACATTAAACCGTCTGTAAATGAACATTTTTGCTATTTCAGATGCAGCTTCTGTTCCACCTTTGCAGTGTAAAGATGGCTTTTAAAGACGTCATATTCTGACTACACAGATAAAACAATCTTACAAACATTTATTAATTATTGTAAAGGCGTCATGAACTGGCTTTTTAATATTTTTATACTGTTGTCTGAGGTCAACTTATGACGTCCGCGTCGTTTTTACATTCAGAAACATCATAATGAATAAGTAATAGGCTATTTTCTAATAGGCTCTCTGAAGAAACGGTGGGTTTTGATTGGCCGCACTGAAGACTTGGAAGTAAACGCCCACGGCTAGGATTGGATAAGATTTGCATATTTAATGAGCTTCAGCTCCTCTCAGTACATGTGGGATTGTTTTGAAAGCGTCTGGAGAAACGCTCACAGGACTCGAAAAATATCTTTATCAAACAAACACAAAGATTCATCTCTCATCCACCCGCGATTGACTGGAATGTTGTCGCCCGATCAGTGAATATAACCGCGAACCGCGCGCACACACACACACACACACACACACACACACACACACACATGCGTGTGCGCAAGAAAGGAATGTTATTTCACTATTTAAGATTAAGGCTGAAAAACACATAGCCCTGGGCAGGGCTGGACTGGTAATCTGGCATACCGGGCATTTTCCCGGTGGGCCGACGCACTTTGGGGCCGATACAAGGTTATTTATTTATTTAATTTTTTGCCACGGACTGGCCCATCAAGCAGGGACAGCGGCCCATTGGTTTGTCTTCTGAATTGACAGGCCAAAGCGAGAGAGACCTTCCCTCCTCCATAGACTGTGTCCATATTAGGCGATGTTTAAAAATGTGGGCGCATGAAACTGCAAAAGGCGAATATCCGCGCGACAGCGCTGCCGCCGACGAACGTGCGCTGCGTTTCTGCTGCTCTATGAAGTGATGAACCGGCTCTTTGACTCCGAATGTTGTTTTATACAATCGTGTGATATGGGAACATTAAAGGTTCTGTGGCGAATCAGCTGAAAACAGCCGCGACCATGTAAATACATCACGAGGTAAATTGGAAAACAGCAATAGCCACAACTACAAATTTGTCACTCTAGCACAACCAAATTCAATAGTTTATTATTTATTTATTTTCGAAACCATATACCTATGGTAATGAGGAGCATGATTTTACCTGTGACTACCATGCCCATACAGTTAAATGAAACTGACCTACAGTTAAACTTAGTTAAAATGTCATTACACTCAAAAAAAAAGGTTCTATATAGCACCAATTTTGGTGCTTCAGTGGTTCTTCAGAAGTTCTTCACCAGTTCTTTGACTAAGGTGCTATATAGAACCTCTGAAGAACCACCGAAGCACCAAAATTGGTGCTATATAGCACTAAAAAAGGTTCCCCTATCATTACGAGCCAAGAACCATTTTTGGTGCCATATAGAACCTTTTTTTTTTTTTTTTTTAGAGTGTAGTGTAATTAAATTATAATTCAACAAAACAGCTTTAAAGCCTGGATCCCATGCTTTAAAGGGTTAGTTCACCCAAAAATGAAAATTGTGTCATCATTTACTCACCCTCAAGTTGTTCCAAACCTGTATGAGTTTCTTTGTTCTGCTGAACACAAAAGAAGATATTTTGAAGAAGGTTTGTAACCACGCAGATAGATCAACTATTGACTACCATAGTAGTAAAAAAAAAATACTATGGTAGTCAATGGTTGCTCTATCTGCTTTGTTACAAACATTCTTCACTCTATCTTCTTTTGTGTTCAGCAGAACAAAGAAACTCATACAGGTTTGGAACAACTTGAGGGTGAGTAAATGATGACACAATTTTCATTTTTGGGTGAACTATTCCTTTAAGGACAAAGCTTTTTTCTCTGTAAATGTTTTATGAACTTTTTAATAGATCTAATGAAATTTAACAAAATGTTATTTCAATGAGAACCTCATGAAAGATAGATATCATATCAGTGTGTTACATAAATTAGGTGTTAACTCTAGAACATTTTTTATTGTTTTTAAAGGGGTAGTTCACCCAAAACATGTGAACATTTACTCACCCTAATGTCATTCCAAACCTCAATGAATTTCTGTCTGTGTAACATAAAAGAAAATCATTTGAGTCTTTTTTTGTCCATACAATAGGCTATTCAATGGTATAGCCTATGGTTTGGTTGCCAACATTCTTCAAAATATCTTCTTTTATGTTTCACGGATGAGAGAAAGTCATACAGGTTTGGAACAACTTGAGAGTGAGTAAATGATTTTAAAAGCAGTAAATTCACTTTAATGTATCCTAGATCAAAATCAGTGGATTACTGTCAAGTGCATTTCTGTGTGACAAAAGTGCAATATTACGTTTGTTATCTGCATTTGCAGTAAATTCGATAATATCCATCATTAGTTGTCCCTGTCCTAGATTTATTTATTTACTCCAATTTAAGGCCCTAACCCCAGTTAAAACATTCAAGAGGAACTCATGGGCCGGATGGGCTGGATTTGCCAGGGCCGAATTTTAGCCCCAGTCCAGCCCTGGCCCTGGGGACGTTGGTCTTTTAAAAAATTCAAGTCCGAGCCCAGGCCCATGACGTTACAAGTCCGAGTATGATCCCGAATGAAGCAATAACACTTCAAATAGAGGATTCTCCAGCCTGTGACCGCGTGCTAAGGTATGTAATCAATAGATTTCAAACGATCTGTAACAATGCAAATCCAGTCTCGACCTGTATCTTGTTAACAATTGATTCCGTGGTGAAATGAAGCGAACAAACGCGCAATGTCTTACGCACGTGAGCTGGAACCGGCATGTTTATTGCTCGGTAAAATTTTTTTAGCTCCACGAGTCGGTGGGCGGGGCTTGAGGCGGTGCTTCTGCATCCTATTACGTCAGTGGTCGACATATTGGTTTATAGAAAAATTACCCCGAGTCGTCCTCTGTCGTTTCAAAGAACAGCCCAATGGAGAGCGCAGGAGGTGCGCGCTGTCAGCAGAGGCTTGTGCTGAAGGATTGAGAGGTTGTTTTCTGCTGCGGGTTTAACTGTCAACAGGCTGCGCTCCAGACTAACCCACATCATTTAGACATGTTACTTAAAAAACAAACAAACATACAAGGTGTGGATTGAGGTAGCCCAGGCCTGCTATTTTTATTTAAAAAAATAAAAAAGATTCTGGTTCTTCAAAGCTTACGGATTCAGTGTATTTTTGTTTTGTCATCTTAATTTGGTAATTATTTAAGTGAAAAATATTTAGTGTAGGCCTATTTATTTTATTATTTTTATTTATATTTTATCTGATCTGTATGCGGCTGTTTGCACGGTAAAATAAAATACATTTTGACGGCTGTCTGTAGATTCCTTCATGCACAACTCTTATTCTTTCGGATGTTTAATATGCAAATGTTTTAACAGCGGCTGTTGTTTAGGGTCCTTTCCACCACGAGACAAATCGGCAGTGCAAATTGAACATGTAGCTCGACTTGAATCGCCTTCTTTTGACTTAAAGTACTGCCACGTTTTCATTTTCACTTTCAATGGCGGCATCATTACGTTCGAGTGTAGAGCGCAAAGTGCAAGCCTAGGGTTCGATTTGGTGGAAAAAAATTCTGAGGTTTGGCAGAAACCGAATCCCGTCAAAAAGCCCAATATTCGGCCGAATCCGAATCCTGGATTCGGTGCATCCCTAGTTAAAATACATCAGTTAGGATTAGAGGAGAGAATATACAGTTTGTACAGTATAAAAACATTATTTCTGTGGAAAGTCCCATAAAACATAGAAATCCAATGTGTGTTTACAGTATATGTGTGAGTTTGTTTGCGAGTGTGTGTGTGGGTGGATGTGTGCTCATGTATGTATAGGGTCAGTGTATATTTTGGCCATTTGATTTTCCTTATAGAAACGGGAATTAAAAAACAATAAACAGCTCCTTTTTTGTTTTTTCGTTTTTTAAACAAAACGAAAAACAAGAATTTAGCTTGATTTTTCGTTTTTCGTTCAGAGGTGGAAAATGAATAAACGGCTTGAATATTCGATTTATAGACGTAGGCGGGAATTATACGCCCCTTTCTGCTGATTGGTCAGCCAGAGATCAAACTGTTCCGTCATCAGTTCTTCCTCAGTTCCGCTCAGCAGAATAAAAGTCCTGCGCTGCTACAGCTGTACGGATTCTTAACGCATTTATTGCAGCTACATTTCATATGTTATTCATCAAAAAACCAGACTAACGAATGGCTCGACACAACCCGTCCCGGGGCAGAGCCTAGACAGGGCTTTCTTCTGTGTAGATAGAAATTCACATACACTTCGCATCAGCTGGGTATGGCAGGCTAGGTCTATATGACGGCTGTCAACCCCGGTTGCCCAGTGTTTAAAAAATAATAATAATTAAGATATGAATTAATATAATTAGTTGTAAATTAAATATTTTAAACACTAATACAAAAAGGAAAAAAATAATGCATTGAGTTGGGTATGTTGGGCCTATAACGTTCACACAAGAACTGTCATTCTGACAAACAACCGGAGAACAGTTCACACAGTTCCAATAGCCTAATGAGTTAAATAAACTAAAGCACGCCAACAATCAAGCGCAGACCAGTAGGCCTATTGAAGTGTTCAGGAAATACGCAGCAGTTATAGCTACCTAGAGATTATCTTGATAATAGTGAGTGTTAATTGATGTCAAGCAAAACGGTGTGTGTTATTTTCTCTGCCAAGAAACTTCCAAAGCACATCATGTGCGTTCTCTCCGCACTGTCCTGTGTGTCCCGCAGCTTTCACACAGATTGTGAGAGTTGGCCATCCAAACAAAACAGGCCAAAGAAGTGTATGGGAGATGCGAGGTAGCCTACATTCATTTATGAAATAAACACTTACAATAGCCTAGCCCAGCGGTTTTCAATAGGTGAGGCGCGCCTCCCCTGGGGGGCGCCAAAGAGCCACAGGTGAGGCGCGACGTGAAGAAAAAATAAAAATAAACCATATACTCACGTCGCGGTATACTGGGTAAAAGCTACGCGGGATACTTGCGTCGTGGTACAAACGAGTTAACTGATTACTGACAAGTAGTAATGCTGACAGATTAAGCAATGGCTCCTTCTGGCTCAACGTGTGCACAGGTGCTCAAGGCACAGGGCTACTCGAAAACTGAAGGATTTTATGAATGGCACCTGTTTTCAACACAAACACTCTACGCAGAAAGAGTGTTTCTTGAACTTAGAAAAAACTGCAATACAATTATTTTTTTAAGGGGTAGGCTATGTTTATTTTTTCAATCATTTTAAAATGAAGTGGAGAATTAACTTGAATGTGCCTAATAGCCTATGTGTTGTAGCCATTAAATAAGCGCATTTAGTTTCATATGTTAAAATATATGTTATTTTTTTCCATCTATATATTGATTATGAAAAGTGAACACCATGAGTAAAATAGGATGCATCGGGGACATGGAGTGGGTCAGACATTATTGACCACTTCATTAAGTTTCGTTTTGTAGAAAGACTTTCTTTAGTTTAAAGTGAATTTCGTTTTGTATAAATTGTATCTTAATTTTAATAAATGTTTATTCAACAAATTGCCTGGATTTAATAAATAAGAAGCAAATATAGCCGCGATCAATTGCATTGCACGCGTGAACTGGAGCGCATCATACATTCATATCTCATATCTCTTTAATTTTTTATTATAAATTAATCGAAACTCAGTTTATGCCTCATAGACATGAAAAATATTTAAGAAAGCTTTACATTTCTTTGAACGAAACTATTCAAAACGAACAGAAATAGGCTAGCTAACGTTACTCAATGTAATCCATGATGTGCATTTCTCTCTGTAGGCTAGGCGTGTTCAATACGGAGATGGCGATCTTCAACTTAATTTTTGCAGCTGACACAGACAGAAAAGACTAGTGTAGGCCTAATACAAATCAATGCACGAAATCAAACTTTTTTATTTAAAATTTTTATTTTATTCAGCTCGAAAGTGGACTTGAAGCAGAGACTGGCAGAAATGCCGATCACGCGTTTCTGGTTGTCTGTGGAGAGCGAGTTCCCTCAGATCTCCACTTACTTGTGTGAGTGTGGGTTTTCCGCACTGACCTATTAAAAATAAATACAGATCAAGGCTGCAGGTGGAGGACGACTTGCGTTTATTTCGCTTATTGCAGTGCAGCCCCGCATCGAACACCTCTGCGCGTCAAAAGCGCGTCCTCATTGTTCCCACTGATATTTTCAAAGTTCAAAATTTAAATTCAAATGAGGTGAATGACACATGCAAATGACGTGAATGGTGCATTTTGTTTATTGTTTAAATCTGAATGTATGATTTTAAATAATTTTAGCCACATACAAACCTTGTATGTGGCTGAAAAAAAATTGTAATGCAAATCTTTTTGATCTGATAACATGCCTTCAATGCAGTTGACTGTTATGTGTTATGCGCTCCGTGAACAAAAAGCGTTGTCGTTCATTGATCAGAGAGCTGTCCATTGTGCTGATTTTGTTCGAGAAGATGTGCATTAAAATGTGCGCTTAAAGAGATAGTTCACTTTAAAATGAAAATTCTGTCATCACATACTCACCTTCAATTTGTTTCAAGCCGGTATGAATTTCTTTCTTCTGCTAAACACAAAGCAAGATATTTTGAAGAATGTCAGTAACCAAACAGTTAACTGGTCCCATTGACCTCCATATATATATTTTTTCTTACTATGGAAGTCAATGGGACCAGTTAACTGTTTGGTTACTGACATTCTTCAAAATATCTTGCTTTGTGTGCAGCAGAAGAAATTCATACAGGCTTGAAACAAATTGAGGGTGAGTATATGATGACAGAATTTTCATTTTAAAGTGAACTATCTCTTTAAGACCCAGACACAAGTTTCACACTTGTAACATTCAGCATGTTAAGCATGTTTTGTTGACTTATGGTTAGGCCTACTGATGTTCTGTGATTTTTAAAAGTAGCCTCAAATAGGCCTGCATAAAGTTGGAAGTTATTTGCTGTTGCAAATATTTATGAATGCACTTCTTTAAAAAAAAAGGAAATAAAATACAATATGAAAAAATATTTACATTTTATTAGTTGTTATTGAAACTTATCATTGCCAGGAACACACAGAAGATGGCATTTACTGCCGAGGCGTGTGTGGGTTAGAGCAGGCGGACAGGATTTTGGGGAAGGGGGGGCTCGGCTGTCCTTACCTACTCAAAGGGGAGGCTCACATTCACCCAATTTGAAAACCCCTGGCCTAGCCTATGTCTCTTTTACATGCGTATAGCCATGAGTGGATTTTAAATTTACAAGGACCCCATAGCCTAATTATAACAGTGATTCAGCCCAAAATTAATGTGGGTGGGGCAATGAACACAATATGTTTTTTTGTGTGTGTGTGTGTGTGTGTGTGTGTGTGTGTGTGTGTGTGTGTGTCTGTGTGCAAATGGCCTCCATCGTATGATTTTTGTATTAATAGCCTGCAACTTTTATAATCGACAGTCGCTATTTGCCAGAAAATAAGTCGCACCTGAGTGTCACACCTGGTCATGTTGAGAGAGACGCGCGCGTTGCATCGTTGTTAAAACTGCACTTTATTATAGCCTACATTGAGAATTAGTATAAAATAGGCTACCAGTAAATAAAATAGCTACAACAACACCACAGCCTATGCACATTCTACTTGCCCAACAGACAAATTTTAACCATTGACCATTGTACAAAAGACCAATTAAATAAAGCAGAATATTTTTAAATGTTTGGCTGTCTGTGTTTTATATTGATAATAATGTGAGGCGCCGGCACCAAATTAGATGTTTTCCTCCGCAGGGGAAATAACTTCACCTAATACTGTCATCATCATAGGCTACAGATGAGTATGACATCCTAATCATCATCATCGAAACAGTAAAATGTATACTTTTATTTGGGCACATTTAAAATGACTACAAAGTCATGCCTTTAAAAAAAATTTAAAACAGGATGCGCTGCATGCGCCTCGTCCTCCTTGAACATCTGGCGCACACCACACACATGAAACAAAATAGCCTACAGCGAACGAGTCTACTTTTAAAAGTCAACATTTCGATTATTTGATGTTAAATGCATTATTTAGTCACTTTGGGATAAATCACAGCATGTTTCATGATATTAAAAAACGTGACGGAAAATACGGTATGATATAGCAAATTCGCGGACCTCCTGGCACTTTGCTGGTCTAAAGCCGCTGGTCTACACAGAATAAACTCCTGTCTAGCCTCTGCCCGTGACCTGTTGTGTCGAGCCATTCGTTAGTATGGTGGTTTGATGAGAAAGAGATGAAATGCAAGTTGCAATAAACGCGTCAAGAATACGCATTTGCACGCATTTGCCCATACATTTTTTTTCAAGCGGATGCAAATTTGTAAAATAATCTTATGCAACTCGTGTCGTAGGCTAAATTCCAAGAAGGTAGGCTATAGCTTCTATAGAGTTTGCTGGTGAGAAACAAACCGAAATGGCAAGTGAAAATCTTGTGTTGCAGTCCTGTGTGCGTGTGCAGCAGCTCGCTCTGCGCACAAGCGCATTGTTTGAGATGTCAATTGTAATAAATGTTAATAAAACATTTTTTTTAACATCTCTGTTGTTCTCTGGTTGTCAGTTAGTCAGAATGACAGTTCTTGCGTGAACGTTATAGGCCATAGGCTACATCAACGCATGATTCTTTCCTTTTTGTAGGCCTATTAGTGTTTAAAATATTTAATTTACAACTATTTAATTTATATCTTAATCTATTTATTTTTATTAGTGTTTAAAATAGCCTATTTAATTTACAACTAATTAATTCATATCTTAATTTATTTATTTTTACTGGGCAACCAGGGTAGGCTATGACAGACATCATATAGACCTAGCCTGCCATACCCAGCTGATGCGAAGTGTATGTGAATTTCTATCTACACAGGAGAAAGCCCTGTCTAAGCTCTGCCCCGGGACGGGTTGTGTCGAGCCATTCGTTAGTCTGGTTGTTTGAAGAATAACATATGAAATGTAGCTGCAATAAACGCTGTAATCCGTACGGCTGTAGCAGCGCAGGACTTTTATTCTGCTGTGCGGAACTGAGGAAGAACTGATGACGGAACAGTTTGATCTCTGGCTGACCAATCAGCAGAAAGGGGCGTATAATTCCCGCCTACGTCTATAAATCGAATATTCAAGCCGTTTATTCATTTTTCTACTTCTGAACAAAAAACGAAAAATCAAGCTGAATTTTTGTTTTTCGTTTTGTTTAAAAAACGAAAAAGGAGCCGTTTTTTGTTTTTTAATACCCGTTTCTATGAGGAAAATCAAATGGCCAAAATATACACTGACCGTATAGGTTTGTGCTTAATGTAATTTGTAAAAATTTTAAGGAACTCTTAATACTAATGCAATTAATGTCCAATAATGGCTGTATTAAAGCACTAAATTACATTTTTCTATATATCTATCACTAAAGTGAGAACTATTTATGGTTAATAAGTTGTTAAAGCATCATCCAACCCTTTACATATGAGCTAATTAAACAATAACACTTCATTAATTATTCATTTTGTATGCGATGGTGGGATTCTTCAACAACAACAACAAAATCGATAAAAAACCAAAAACAAATTAATCGCATTGTTTTCAGTAATTAATCGCAAGTTTTTAATATTTTGATATTGTAATAATATCAGTTACTCTCTAAACTAATGTAGAAATAATTTAAAGACAGCATATTTTAAATATGTGTTGTAATGCATCTTTTTATGAATGAAGGCCAGTATCACTCATACTAATGTCCAGTCAAGTCAAGTCAACTTTATTTATATAGCGCTTTTAACAATACAGATTGTTTCAAAGCAGCTTTACAGTGTTAAACAGGAAAATAATGCAGCATAATTTTATTCAGCCGTCTAGCCATTCTGGAGAAAAAATGTCAGTTCATTTCAATTATCATACAGTGACAGTGTGGGCTTTAGATCAGTAATTAGAGCAGTAATTTAGTTTATATGGTTAATTTATTTAATAATTAGATTTATTTCGATATTTAGTTGAAACATTTTGAAAAATGTAGTGTCCCCGGGAACACCTAGTGTCTCCTAGTGTCTCTATGAAACATTAATGACGTTACATTACAGTATAACTGAAAGCTGCCAATTTCAACATTTATTAGGCTTTTAAAAACAACTTTTAATTTAAGTGAACTTCAAACAATCTTTACATAAACTCATTATAATAAAGGTTATATTTACCCATGGCCTTCCCTGTTATACATATACAGAAATGTAAGTGTAGCGAGTAACGGGTCTGACGTATCACACTTTTGTAATGTTGGATATGGGCCGGTGGATCAGAAGGCAGGTGCGACTACTGAGAGAGGAAGGCAGCACAGCAGGTAGGGGGAAATCAACACAGAGGCTTGTTCTTGATTTAGTTGTGAATTTGTAGTAAAAAATACTTTTTTTGTCACTCTTTTGGACTTTTTTTTATTTTGCCTTGCAAATGCAAGCAGTTATTTCAATATGTCACAATAAAATGTTTCCTCTGAAAAGCACCTTTTTGCTGAATCGTTGCATGTGCAGCGCTTGCTGCCTCCTTTGTGTGTGTAGGCTATGTGTGTGTGTGAGAGAGAGAGAGAGAGAGTTGGCTCGCCCCTCCCTCGTGCAGTATAATTGGCTGACATCACGTGATTGACAGGAACAGGCGAACGAAGCTGATCAGACAGTTGAAACGAATGTGGTCTAACAGCGCTCGTCAATGTCAAAATGATTGAGATGGTCAATCAAAGTAGGCGGGGTTTACGTTCTCTTTTAGCTCGTGCACACAGATGAGCGCATCAATCTATCGCTTAATGCCGTTGCGGAGAGAGACTCTATTCTTTCCGGTGAAATCACAAAACAAAATGCAAACCTGTCCATGGTCTTATTATACAATCATTGATGAACATCTTAAAAATATCGGGACTAATAATATATTGTTTACAAATAGTCCCAAAAAGATTATTTCCCAACTATAATTAGACCTAGAATTTCGCTCACTGTTCTGTTTGACCTGATTACGGCCTTGCTTTGAAAGAGTCTATTATTTAAAATAAAATTAAAATCATTCATTATTTCATATTACATGATTTAATTTCTATAAGCCAGGGTTCCTCAAATCTTACCCTGGAGGTCCAATGTGCTGCAGAGTTTAGCTCCAACCCTAATCAAACACACCTGAACATGCTAATCAATGTCTTCAGGTTCATAAGAAAACTACAGGTAGGTGAGTTTGATTAGGGTATTTGGCAGCGCATTGGACCTCCAGGGTAAGATTTGAGGAACCGTGCTATAAGCTATATTTAGTTCAAATTCAGAGGAACAGTTCATGTTCAGAAGAAACATTCATGTTGAATAATAAAGATTGAGAAGATCGGATCAGTTGTGCTACTTTTTTTTGGAATACTTGAAACACTTTTTATGTGGAATACTTGATGCGGCCCAGCCTGACCCAGAGTCTGCCTCCAGCGGCCCTCAGGTAAAATGAGTTAGAGACCCCTGGATTAAAGGGTTACTTCAGTGATTTAGCATTAAGCTTTGTATTTAAACTGAGTCATTTATGAAGTAGAAATGTGAAATTATTTTTGAATTTGGTCCCTTCTAGACTGAGAAAAGACAGAAAATTGATTTTTGTCTCATGTGGATGAAAGACAACAACTCCCAGAATGCACTTGCTTCGCTGCCCTAGATTTCATTCACATGAAGAGCTGAGCAGAGCTGAGGGAACGTTAAGCTCCAGTCTGGCACGTTTTCAGATCCCATATGGAAGCTAAACTATCACAGGAATTCATTGAAAAGTTGAAACACTCACTTTGCTCTGCACCGCTCCGTTATTATGATTGTCCGTGCGGCCGTCTGTGTCTCATTCTGTGTGTGAGATCTCTCCCCTATGGGCGGTTGACAACATGCGGAACAGCTCCATCTAGTGGCTGTAGTCTTTAGCCTCTGGCCAAAAAATCCTCTG
>NC_137114.1:57983070-58035570 GCF_949357685.1 Gobio gobio
TGTCCCCGTAAATCAAATCGCTTTAAAAACATATTAAACAATGTTTTATTAAAAATGTAAAAATGCAGAATGTCTCCTGTGAGGGTTAGGTTTAGGGGCAGGGGCAGTGTAAGGGGATAGAAAATACAGTTTATACAGTATAAAAACCATTACGCCTATGGAGAGTCCTCACAATGCTGTTGCACCAACATGTGTGTGTGTGTGTGTGTGTGTGTCTGCGTGTGTCTGCGTCTGTGTCTGTGTGTGTGTGTGTGTGTGAGAGTGTGTGAGTGTTAGGGCTTAAACGATTCATCGATTTACTCGATTAACTCAATTACAAAAATTCCTTGAGGCAAAAATTCCTATGATGCGCAGGATCTGATTCACACGCTGTTCAATGTTCAGGAAGCTCACCATAGCGCGTGATACATTTTGAATTTAGTTTAGATTCTAGATGCCCAGAATGACTATAGTAACTGCATGTTTTACACAGTTTATACAGGTAAGTTAATCACCATTCTTATAGCCTACGCGCTGCCACACACACGCACACACACACACACACACGCACGCACACGCACACACACGCACACACACACGCACACACACACACACACACACGCACACACACACACGCACACACACACACACACGCGGCGCGCAAGCCCCGAAGCCAGATCGCTTTCATGTGGACAACATCTGGATCTGTCTTACTTTAGTCCGATGCAATCTCCAGTCTTAGATCAAATGAAGTTCTCCCAGAGTTGATCATACATTAATAACAGGGGCTGATCATGTTAAACAAGTCACACCATCCGGGTTTAAGTTTATAGCGTGCAGTGACTAGGCTATATTGGCAGAAATGGAAGATTAATAAACATGCAGAAACAATAAAAACATACAACGAGCAGCTCTTCATTAAGATCTCATGATTGTACAGGCGATCGCATAGCTCAGATAATGTTGCACAATTAAAATAAAACAGGACACACACATGTTAAATAATTATTTTAATGTCTAAATAATAATGTGTCTAAATAAACTGTTATTAAGATTGACGTTTATTGTAAAGCTCAAATAAGTTTAATTTATATATATGACACCTCCTCTGATTGTAGATCCGATGCTGGATTGAGTTTATTTTAACACTGAGATCCGATCACAATGTGTCCTCGACTACATCTGGACCAGGACACGCTAATCGCATAACATGTGGACAACATCTGGATATAGGTCACATGTTAATGCCAAGTGTAAATATAGACTGTAAGCATTGAAATAAATGATTGTGATTTTTGTGTTATCTTAAATCTTCCAGAAAATAAGATTACAAATTTTTTTAAAGTGCAAAAACATAATTCATGCATTAGAGGGTTAAGAATAAATTAAATTATAAAATTCACAGTGTGACGTGTAGGTGACGCTCATTTGCAATAACGCCACCGGCCTCGCACCATTCTCTCACGGCTCTCGCCCGCCCTGCTCGTCACACACAGAGACTCAGTTTCATGTCAGAGACACGTATGATCTTACCACTACCTCTGGACCAGGACACGCTAATCGGATAACATGTGGACAACATCTGGATATAGGTCACATGTTAATGCCAAGTGTAACCGCAGCCTTAGATTGCCATAAACACAGAGAGAGAACTATAACAAGCCATCTCTCCCAACCTTGCACCCTGAACACTGATTTGCTTTCTTTCATGCAGGCTCATCTGCTTTCATGAACAATATCTACATATTAATCCTTATTCACTCCGAGTATTTATGGTAGAAATGATCTTACCACAGTTTCTCCAGTTTACAGTGAGGATTCTCCAGTCCAGCAGAGAGCAGCTTCACTCCTGAGTCTCCTAGTTTATTCCCAGACAGATCCAGATATCTCAGGTGTGAGGGGTTTGATCTCAGAGCTGAAGCCAGAGCAGCCCAACCTTCTTCTGTGACACCACAACTATACAAACTGTAGAGAACAAGAACACACTCTTCACTCTCTCAGATCAGATCACCATGTTTGATGTAAGTGAGATTTACCATGTATCATGTACCATGTGTTCAATCATTTACAGATCAATCACTCGATCACCTCAACTCAAGAAAGAGAGACTGAACACTTGAACACAGAAAAATATTATTTCTTACGCTTCATTTAAACAGATGTGATATTACAATTAATGAATGGTAATCATCTATATACATTTATATTCAATATGCAGACAATCTCAGGATGCTTTCATGCTAAATGGAAATACTCGTGTGAATTAGTGACATTCACAGATGAGGATATAACCTGTAAATGAACGTTTTGAGCTGAGGACGCACACGCATCTGTCAGAGCGCATGACAGGGTATGTTAAACGCTAATGCATTAGCTTGAAGCTTAACGTCAAGATTTCTCATATTTTGGGCTCTTGGATCATGTCCCTTTCCTGCAGCAGCTCTCTCTGTTTCCACTGCACTATTTTAGATGCATTTTGTCCAGAGAAATGTGTTATTGAGTGCTGTACTGCGACTGCTGGAAGTTTTCCCTTCACAGAGGGCAGACCCGACTAATCGATCATGAGAATCCCTGTATGTGATTTTCATTATGGATTTTATCGATTAGTTGTTGCTGCTTTTAACGTTCATCTGGGAATCCATTTGTCTGTCCCTGGCCTTTACAGAAATATTACTCTACAATTATTATTGATGAACACACACACCATATTACAGAAAAGTAGAGCCACACAAACACACACACACACACACACACACACACACACACACACACACACACATTACAGCACAGTACAGTTACACACACACACACACACACACACACACACACAATATTACAGCACAGTAGAGCCACACACACACACACACACCATATTACAGCACAGTAGAGCCACACACATACACACACACACACACACACACACACACACACACACACACACACACACACCATATTACAGCACAGTAGAGCTACACACACACACACACACACACACACACCATATTACAGCACAGTAGAGCCACATACATATACACACACACACACACACCATATTACAGCACAGTAGAGCTACACACACACCATTTTACAGCACAGTAGAGCCACACACACACACACACACACCATATTACAGCACAGTACAGCTACACACACACACACACACACACCATATTACAGCACAGTAGAGCTACACACACACACACACACACACACACACACCATATTACAGCACAGTTGAGCAACACACACACACACAATATTACAGCACAGTACAGCTACACACACACACCATTTTACAGCACAGTAGAGCTACACACACACACACACACACACATTACAGCACAGTAGAGCCACACACACCATATTACAGCACAGTAGATCCACACACACACACAGAGAGCGCAGCACACACACACGGAGCAGAGAATGCAGCACACACACACACACACGGAGCAGAGAGCGCAGAACACACACACACACACACACACACAGAGAGCAGAGAGCGCAGCACACACACACACACACACACACGGAGCAGAGAGCGCAGCACACACACACACACGGAGCAGAGAAGAGAGCGCAGCACACACACACAGAGCAGAACAGAGAGCGCAGAACACACACACACACACACAAACACACAGAGCAGAGAGCGCAGCACACACACACACACACACACACACACAGAGCAGAGAGCGCAGCACATAAAAACACACACAGAGCAGAGAGCGCAGCACAAACACACACACACACACACACAAACACACACACAAACACACACACACACAGAGCAGAGAGCGCAGCACATAAAAACACACACACACACACACACACACACACACACACACACACAGAGCAGAGAATGCAGCACATAAACACACACACACGGAGCAAAGAGCAGCACACACACACACACACACACACTGCGCAGTCGTTTCGAAGCTGTTTTCGGCTCATATTTTCTTTTTTCTCTTTCATTGATATTTTCAAAAAATATTTTCATATTTATAGCCAATGAACGGACATCAATAAATAAACAACAGATAAAATAATCTCCTTATTTGTTGCATTATCATTATTTTTCTGTAACTCTGACTACATGTGCTGGAATAACTGAGAAATAATATTTCATAAAAACCTTTAATATTGCCAAAGAAGTGACACCAGTGACTAAACAATGGCACCATTTTGTTACTTTATGAATAAATTAAATTATTAAATTCTCTGAAACACTGATTTGGTCTCACTAATGTATTAACATTTATATTAAATTAAACAATCAACTATAAATCTTTACACACATAACTCATATTTGTTATTAAAGCATTAATTTCTCATGTTTCAGTGAGAATTGTTATAATGTTTTAGCAGTGATGATTGTTCTCAGTGTGACTTACACAGCTGATCTAGTTGCTGTAACCACAGGCAGCATCTTCTGAAGAACTTCATCTGGTGTGTTTACTGAGCCACTGTTAGAACATAAAACAATAAGTTCATTATTAATGATGATAATAATAATATCAGAAGTAAATAATACATTAAATACCCTCAAATATAGTTTTAATTAAACTGGTTTATAACGGACACAGATCTGATGTTTCTTTCTCTGGTCAGTGTTTCTGTCGGTCTATTAGTCTGCATTTACACACAACACTCAGTGCTCAGATCTATGATGACATCAGATTTACTGTCCCGTCCGTTGCTATGGTGATCACTGTGTCAATCATCACAATCTCAGGAGTGACTCAGATCAATAGTTTAGCGGATTCACTCCCATAATCAGACATCCCAGCTCTCCGGGAAGTTCCAGGAGTCTCCCTCATATTGATATTGGGAGCGTCTCAAACGGACGGCTGCATCCTAGTGAGGTTGTGTCTTTCCTAGTCCAGTCCTTCTGAGGCTTGTAGACTCCAGTCCTCCTCAGCATTAAAGGGTTAGTTCACCCAAAAATGAAAATTCTGTCATTAATTACTCACCCTCATGTCGTTCGAGACCCGTAAGACCTCCGTTCATATTCGGAACACAAATGAAGATATTTTTGTTGAAAGCTGGTGGCTGAGAAAGGCTTCAGATAGGCCTCCATTGGCATTCAGTACACTTACACTCCCAAGACCGATAAAAGGCACTTAAAATGTCATTACAAAGTCCATCTCACCACAGTGACTCTACAATAATCTTACGATGCGACGACAATAGTTTTTGTGCGCAAAAAAAATCAAAATAACACCTTTATCCAGCTTGTTATTGCCTTCCGTGTGTGCCTCCACGACGCATGCGCGAGAATATGACGTAGCGCCGGGGTTTGGGAATCCATGAAATGCACTCTCTAACCTCATTTTGAGCACTACGCCGAGACCTAAAGCACGATCAATGTAGAATCCATCAGCTGAGATACGCGCGTCTTCCTCTGATTGTAAACAAATCACTTCTGGGTCATCTGTCCGAACGCCGGATCTGCGTCATATTCTCGCGCATGCGTCGTGGAGGCACACACGGAAGGCAATAACAAGCTGGATAAAGGTGTTATTTTGATTTTTTTTGCGCACAAAAACTATTGTCGTCGCATCGTAAGATTATTGTAGAGTCACTGTGGTGAAATGGACTTTGTAACGATGTTTTGAGTGCCTTTTATCCGTCTTGGGAGTGTCAGTGTACTGAATGCCAATGGAGGCCTATCTGAAGCTTTTATCAGCCATCAGCTTTCAACAAAAATATCTTCATTTGTGTTCCGAATATGAACGGAGGTCTTACGGGTGTCGAACGACATGAGGGTGAGTAATTAATGACAGAATTTTCATTTTTGGGTGAACTAACCCTTTAAACACTAGGAGACGCTCTAGTAAGGGCTCATGGCTACGGCACACGTGTTCCCGCCCCCACGGTCACGCCACCAAAATACTGTTCAAACGCCATTTTGGAAAAATACTTTGTATTAAAGATCTTTATATTAACTGGCTCTTCTATGAATGCAATGCAGTGAATGACAGCCGTCTGTGTCTCCAGTGGCTCATTATTGGCAGTTTAGTGTTGAGAGATTCATTTACACCAAAACTAAAGATAACACGTGTGCCTTCATCTCTGAAAACATTATTTGTGTCTTACATTTCATAATGAGCTCAGATAAGCTCAGCTCGTTCTCCAGCAGGTCTTTCTCATGAATGTGAATGTGTGCAAAGGATTGTGGGTGATTGAGCTGAATTAAAGATGCGAAACGAAGGCAGTCAAAGGATCCTTCAAACTGAGACGGCCTTCAGAGGCGCTTGATGACGTGGCCGTCGAGATCTGCAGCCTTACTAGGACACAGCCTCCGTTTGAGAAACACCCGCAAATTATGCTCAATATCCCAGAAATCAATCTGTGCCCGTGATTTAAACACCTCTGATCTGTGTGTCTCTGTTCATAATGGAGGCTCTCCACTACCACTACTCTCCACTACCCAACCCAAATCCACCCTAAATCATCAGGATTTGACGTAATCCACTGGAAATAATGCATCAGAGTTAATTAAGCAACACACAGGGATTTGTATTGTGGATTATTTTTGAAAAATAGTTGGATATTGGGACCTACATCATAAGTGAAGCAAAGGCCTATAGGCCTATTAAGCACATTGTGCCTGTGATCTCAGTAGTATAATAAATCTACCCAGATAGCTGGATCTTTGCGAACAATCTGTGCTTAAAAGTCAATGGCAACAAGAAAAGCAGCCGAGATGGAAGAAATAAAAGCTTCCTTAAAGTTTATGGCAGATGAGATCAGCAAGGTTGCTACTCAACAACAAAGCATCCTGGCCCTCATGGAGGAGATACGTAACCTAAGAGAAATAGTTAATCTGAGAGACAAAAAGATTGACGAACTTGAACAAAGGATTGATGCATTGGAACAACAAACTTGGAGTAAGGATGTCATCATTACTGGACTAGAGACAAAGCATCGCAGCTATGCTAGAGCTGCAGCGGGAGCAAACGAAGGCGAGGATGCTCCTCTAGAAGAATTGCAGACATTGGAACAACAAGTTTGTCTGTACCTAAGCAGTAAACATATCGATCTGGTTGATAGGAATATATCTAGCTGTTATACAATCCCACACAAGAATCGTAAAGAGAAGCCATCCATAGTTGTACAGTTCGTTTCACAAAAGCACAAGATTGCGCTACTGCGACAGACCAGAAAATTAAAAGGTACCGGAGTCTACATAAATGAGCATTTAACCAAGAAAAACGCCGAAATAGCAAAATGGAACCGTATACTCAGGAAGCAAGACAAAATACAAGCAACCTGGACAAGGAATGGGAAGGTGTACATCCGACCAAATGGAGAAGATCAAAACAGGCCAATCATAATAAGAAAACTGCAAGAATTGGACAGTTATAAGTGATGGGCCACTTCAGCAGGTATGTGGTAACCAAAGCTGAAATGCTTGGGCTAAACTGGAGAGAGACAGATAAATGTGTGCTATGTCATTGGAAATTGCAACAAAAGATGTGTACATGGCGGCACAAGGATCTGATGTGAACACTGTTACTCCTTACACAAAGGATAAAGGACCCAGTATAAATGTGAAGAAATTGGGGAATATAACCACAGATGATATGTCTGACCGGGATGAACTTAAGAGGTATAGTTTTGATAATGATATTGATCCAGATATGCATTATTATAGCAATTTTGACATAAATTGTAATTCTTACACAGAACAAGAATTCAACAAGAGTGTGGAAATGAATGGTGCTCTGTCAATCATACATTTCAATAGCAGAAGTCTATGCAAAAATTATTCTGCTATCAAAGAATTTCTTAAGTCCTTTAAAAAATTTACTATAATAGCTATATCAGAGACTTGGCTTGATGATGGCAAAGTGGGTGACGTGGGTCTTGAGGGATATGAGTTGTATACCACCAATAGGAACAACAAAAAGGGCGGAGGAGTCGCTCTGTATATAGATCAATCATTAAGAAGTAAAATTGTAAAAAATGTTTCATACAGCATAGACAACGTTATGGACTGTGTAACAGTGGAAATTGAAGTAGAACATTTCAGAAACATAATTATTAGCTGTGTGTACAGACCGCCAGGAACAAGCTTGTCAACATTTAATGATAAAATTGCAGATTTGCTTAACAACATGACCACCGACAAAGTACAAATTGTGTGTGGAGACTTTAACATTGATATACTTAATCAACGTGTCCCCAACAGTAGTTCAGAGTTTATAAATATAATGTACAGCAATCATTTATGTCCACTCATTGATAAGCCAAGCAGAATTACAACAGAAACAGCAACTCTAATAGACCATATTTATACCAACAGCTTTGAGGAAAAAGTTGTTGGGGGCTTATTTATTAGGGATGTTAGTGATCATTTGCCAGTGTTTGCAATATTTCCAAAAATTTTTATTCGAAATAACAAATCCCAGACCATTAATAAATTCATAAGAAGATGTACGGCTAAAAATATTGTAGAATTCAAAAAGGAACTTGGAAATCAAAACTGGTCGGAGGTTTATGCAGAAAGGGATGCAAATGTGGCGTATGATACTTTCCTGTATAGATTCACTGAGTTGTATAATATCTATTGCCCCATGAAGATGATTCATAACCAAGAGAATAAATCAGCAAATAAGCCATGGATAACTAAAGGTATTGAAAATGCATGTAAAAAGAAGAACATGCTATATGCGAAATTTGTTAAAAATAGGACTATTGAGTCAGAAGAAAAATATAAAAAATACAAAAATAAATTGGTAAGTATTATCCGTAATAGTAAAAAGCAATATTTTTACACCCTCTTAGAACAACAAAAGAAAAATGTGCAAGGAACTTGGAAAGTACTAAACGAAATTAACAAAAAAACAAATTACAAACGAGAGTGTCCCAGTTATTTCATAAATGACAAAGAAGTCCTTATTAGAAATCCAAAAGAGATAGCAAACAAATTCAATGACTATTTTGTTAATGTTGGTTTCAATCTGGCAAAAGGTATTATTGATTCAAAAAGTAAAAACATAAAGAGTTGTGAAAATATCAGTAGGAACTCTTCCTCCATGTATGTGTCTGACATTACCAAAAATGAAATACTGGAGATTGTGAATGGTTTTAAAAATAAAAGGTCAACCGATTGGGTAGATATTGATATGAAACTAGTTAAAAATATAATCCATGTAATATTAGAACCTCTGATTTATATCTTCAATTTGTCCTTTAAATATGGCGTCTTTCCAGATCAGATGAAAATTGCTAAAATTATTCCAATCTATAAGAGCGGTGACAATCATTTATATTCAAATTATAGACCAATTTCATTATTATCCCAATTTTCAAAAATACTGGAAAAACTTTTTCTGAAGAGGCTTGATAGTTTTATAGACAAACGCATGATATTAAGTGACGATCAATATGGATTCAGGAGCGGTCGATCGACTTCAATGGCTGTTATTAAATTAGTTGATTATATAGCATCTGCATTAGACAAAAAGTATTTTTCTTTGGGTGTTTTTGTCGACCTCAAAAAAGCCTTCGATACCATAGATCATAAATTGTTAATGAATAAACTAGAGCAGTATGGTTTTAGAGGCCGTGCTTACTCATGGTTAGAAAGTTACCTTGACAATAGATACCAGTATGTACATTTTAATGATCATCGATCAGAAATGCGAAAAGTGACTTGTGGGGTGCCTCAGGGTTCTTTGATTGGTCCTAAGTTGTTTATTTTATATATTAATGACATCTGTAAGGTATCCAATTTGTTAAAATGTGTATTATTCGCAGATGACACAACACTGTATGTATCTGGGGATAATCTTAACCAACTAATTATTGATGTGACCAGAGAACTATCTAGAATCAAGCAATGGTTTGACCGAAATAAACTATCCTTTAATCTAACTAAAACCAAATATATTATATTTAGTAATCGACAAATTAAAACCAGCTTGAGCTTAAAGATTGATGATGTGGTACTAGAAAGGGTGAATGAAAACAAATTTCTTGGAATAATATTAGACCATAAATTATCCTGGAAACCACACATTGCTCATGTTCAATCAAAACTGTCCAAAACAATAGCTATATTACATAAAACCAAGTATTTTCTAAATACGCCCTCTTTGTATATTCTGTATTGTTCTCTTATTGTTCCATATTTTTCCTACTGTGTTGAAATATGGGGGCATGCTTACACCACAAACACAAAACCTATTTTTATTTTACAAAAAAAAGCCATAAGGATAGTCAATCATTCACCGTATAATGAACCGACAAACTCAATATTCTGCAAATTTAAAGCAATAAAATTTCCCGACCTAGTCAGTCTGTATACTGCTGTCTTCATGTTCAAAGTCAATAGGAAAATATTGCCTGAAAACATACTATGTTTGTTTGAAAATAGGGAACAGAAATATAACCTAAGAGGAGAGAATATGTTTAAAAAACAAATGGTCAGAACAAACTTTAAAATGAACACTATTTCAGTAAAAGGGGTCGACTTGTGGAATGGTCTCACCGATGATCTTAAGAGGAGCAACTCCATTTATTATTTTAAAAAACAGTTAAAAATCCTAATTTTTGACAAATATATGGTTGCCTAAGAATAAATTGTCTAAGATAAGTTTATGTATAATTGTTGTGCAAAATTGAAATAATACAAGCAACAAACAAACATTTGTAATTAAGTGTGTGTATGTATGAATATGAGTATATATACAGTACGTGTATATGACCATGTGTGTATGTATGCATATGTTTATACATGTATATTGTTTATGTTTAAATTTTGATTGGTTGATGTTGTTTTGTAAATAGGGTAGGCGTAATAAGCCACGGCTTCAGCCTACACCTTTTCGGTTACCCTCCTTGTTTATAATGAATTTGCTGTACCTACATTTTGTTTGATGTTAAGTAACCGAATAAATCTTAATTTCTTAATTTCTTAATGTTTTAGACTGTAATGATTTAACTCAGTGTTACTTACCGATAATTTCCAAATCCAATTAATCTGCTCAGTTCAAACTTCTGCATCGTCTCCTCTGAGGACAACAACACAAAAACTAAAGCTGACCACTGAGATGAGGAGAGTTTCACAGCACATAATCCACGGCTCATATGAGGTTGAGCTTCGTCCACCAGTGAAAGATCCCCCAGTTCATTCAGACAGTGAAACAGATTGATGTATTTATCTGGAGAGGGATTCGCACTGATCTTGTCTTTAATATAGTCGACTGTTTCCTCATTGTTGTGAGAGCTGTTTCCTGTCTGTGTCTTTAGTTCTTGTAAGAGACTCTGATTAGACTCCACTGACAGACCCAGAAGAAAACGAAGGAAAAGGTCCAGATGCCCATTTTTACTGCCTAAAGCCTCATCCACAGCTCTCTGATGGAGATCAGACAGTGAAGCTGTGTCTCCATTAGTTGGTTTGGTAATCTGGTCAAACACATTGATGTTCTTGTTTATAAAGGAGAGATGCACATATAGAGCCGCTAGATGTTCCTGAATGCTCAGATGAACAAAGCAGAAGACTTTCCCCTGATACAAGCCCAACTCCTCTCTGAAGATCTGAGTGCACAATCCTGAGTACACTGATGCTTCTGTCACATCAATGCCACACTCTCTCAGGTCTTCCTCATAGAAGATCAGGTGTCCTTTCACAAGCTGCTGATACGCCAGTTTCCCCAGTTTGACCATCATCTCTTCATCTTTCACTTTCTCCTCATAGTCCTTCTCATGTTTGATGTTGGTCTGAAGGAGCAGGAAGTGTGTGTACATTTGAGTGAGAGTCTTGGGAATCTCTCCAGTCTCTGCTTCACTCAACATCTTCTCCAGAACAGTGGCTGAGATCCAGCAGAAAACTGGGATGTGACACATAATAAAGAGGCTCCTTGATGACTTCAGGTGTGAGATGATCCTGTCGGCCAGACTCTGATCACTGATTCTCTTCCTGAAGTATTCCTGCTTCTGTGGGCCATTGAAGCCTCGTACCTCTGTCACTCGATGGACACACTCAGAGGGGACGAGATCAGCTGCTGCGGGTCTGGAGGTGATCCAGATGAGAGCAGAGGGAAGCAGATTCCCCGCAATGAGGTTCATCAGCAGCTCGTCCACTGAGGCTGATTCAGTCACATCACACAACCTCACATCGCTCTGAAAATCCAGAGACAGACGACACTCATCCAGACCATCAAAGATGAACGACACTTTATACTGATCACTGGATATTTCCATCTCTTTGGTTTCAGGGAAAAAGACATGAAGAAGATCTGAAAGACTGAGTGTTTTGTCCTTCATCAAGTTGAGCTCTCTGAAAGGAAGTGGAAATATGAGCTGGACGTCCTGATTCTGTTTCCCTTCAGCCCAGTCCAGGATGAACTTCTGCACAGAGACTGTTTTTCCAATGCCAGCGACTCCCTTTGTCAGCACAGTTCTGATGGGTTTGTCTTGTCCAGGTAAAGGTCTAAAGATGTCACTGCATTTGATCGGTGTGTCCTCTGTTTCTGCTCTCCTGGACTGTGTCTCAATCTGTCTCACCTCATGCTCATTATTGATCTCTCCACTTTCACTCTCTGTGATGTAGAGCTCTGTGTAGATCTCATTCAGGAGTGTTGGGTTTCCCTGCTTTGATATTCCCTCACACACACACTCAAACTTCTTCCTCAGATTTGATCTCAATGTGTCGAGGACTTCAGCAGGTTTAGAGTCACGGCTGTAAGATTAAAATACCACATTTTACACAAGTTAGAGAAGTAAATAGCCATAGATCACAAAATGGATGATTTGTTTGCTGTATTATGGGACACAGAACATCATACGGTTTCTGAAATGTTTCAATCATTAATCATGTGTTTGAGTGATGTGTGATGTCATTGCAGCTCCTAAAATTAAACAACAACAAAAGTCCCACATTTTACCTGAAACCAGGACACATGCTTTCATTAAAGTCTTGTGGTTGAATCACAGGCATGAACACAGTTTTGTTTTTAACTGGTCTGGGTTGAAGATTTGACCTTAAATCAGAATGAAGAGTGTAAAGAATCAGACACACTGATATTGATGTAATTGTGTCATTAACTGAGTAACAGACCAACAGCTTTTACAGTGTGTGAATGTATTAACAATACAATACATAGAGCTTTACACAAGAGCACAATGATCATCATTAATAGACTGAAACTTACAGGATCTGAACTCATTACACTGCTGTATATTAATAACAACTTCATAAAAATCAAATACTATAAGCATAACTTTTATAGAGATGATATACCTGAGATCAGGCCGTGTGTCTCCACTCTTAAACACTATTGGGTGACCCATAGACTGGTCACTCTTCATAGACACAAAGCTGGACTCTGGTCTTGATCTTTTCTGCTGGACTGAACTGGTTTTAAAACTAAGTAAAATAAAAAGCATACAGACTTATACATGTTGTGCACTTTTACTGGAAACTTCTGTCTTAGGAAAGATCAGCGAGTGTTGTAACACTTTTGCTGTAACGTCTGTAACTCAGAGGTGTTTCACTGGGTCTCAAACTTTGATGACAATAAGTTTGAGAAATGAACTTTGCAAATGTTAAGCATGATTCAAAAAATTAACCAAAGCAACTGAGAAAACTGTAATATTAGGAATTAGGGATTCAAAACAAATAAACTGAAAACAATAGAATTATAGAATGATTCAACTCAAGTGAACATCAACCACGATTCAAAAATGTCATACTATAAGCATAACTTTTATAGAGATGCTATACCTGAGATTAGGCCGTTTGTCTCCACTCTTTAACCCTATTGGCTTCTCCATAGACTGGTCACTCTTCATGGACACACAGCTGGACTCTGGGTTTGAGCTCTTCTGCTGGACTGAACTGGAACAGAGACACATTCAATCCTTTCAAATTCTCAACAGCTTAAACCAATTTGTTGAATAAATCACTCTTTCTGCAAAACCTTAAACAAGTTCAGGCGTTTAGACGCCATTCGCAAATCTCATGCACTCTTTTTGCAAAACTCTAAACAGATTTCGCACTGTGATGCACTTGTGTTGCAAAATGCTAAACACAGACAGGTAAAAGTTAAACACAACTACACGTTGTCATTGTTTACACACAACAACTCTAAATTATTCACACTTATTTCTAATAATGTGATCAAACCAACTGTACAAAATAAACCAGTTCAGAAATGTTGCACTGAATTTTGATCCGAAAAATAGATGGAAAGAAGCTGAAAAGGAGAGGAGGAAGAGTCTGTGTAAGAGGTGGTGGATGAGGAGGAAGAGGATGAGGATGAAAGAGCAGATCAGTGTTGTAAAGGCTGGATCTGGCACACTAGAGGGTTTTTCCCTTTGCCTGACAAGAGACGACATTGCCTGTGATGTGGACAAAGAGACTTTGACTATTGACTTGAAGCAATACTACTGTATTTTTACATTATGCAAGTGCTGAACATAAAGACATTCAGTACAATACTACACTTGCAGTGCATTCAGTATCCAATTTATTCGCCTCACTACTGAACTACAATGATCACTATACTGTTTACGTAATTGCAAAATGTGTTTACCGCGTTACAATATACTTTCTGTAACTGCATGTGTAACAGAGTTAGAAATGTAAGTTAGTGTTTGTATGTGATTTTCACCGTAATTAAGCAGCTGTACTGAGTTAGGTGTTTTGGAGCCCTCTTTTGGAGAAATGGTGTACTGCAGCTCTGCTGCGTTTTGTCCTTGTGTTGTTGCCGTACCCGATCAGAAGCGGTATGCTTTGCATCGGGTAGGTTGACTGTATAAAGCACTTCCCACTTTGTTTTAATGTTGTAACTGTAAAATGTTCTTTAAGTTGAAAACTTTGACATATCACCTGTGTTATATTACTTTACATGTATTGTTAAGATTTGGGTGTATTTCTAGCAACTTAGAGAAAGTTTACTAATGTTTCATTATGACCATGAGTTCATACACACTGAGTCTTACGTGACTAGCTTCAAACTCCGCTAGCAACTTTCCATGTATTGAATTTCAGTGTATTTTGTATGTGCAGATGCTGTTTTATGTACGCCAGTGCCTGAAGGCATGTTTTGTGTTCTGATTTTCCAAAGGAATAAATGTGAGAAAAGCCAGTTTTGGTCTCAGTCCCTTCACCACCTGACCACCGTTACACATGCTTTAGATGCTGCAATTATAATATTTACTCACTGGGTCTATAATCTGAAAGCATTATTTGATTTTGAGCACAGATAAAATGGTTTTGAGGTAATTGTTTGATTTTGCCGTTAGAGTCAGAGGTTCTCTGAATTAGGGAAATGACGATATAGATCAGTTGAACAAAATAAAAAGTCTCTTTTCAAAACATGCTCTATCGTTTATTTTGTGGTGTCGCAAAATCATTGTGTACAGTGTGGGATTACAAATGTAAGAATCTGTTTAAAACTAAGGGAAGTACATTGTATTTAGCATTTAAGGTAAAGATGATGACATTGGTTATGCAAAGTTTCCAGGCCAGTTCCTGTTCTCTTTAAATGAGCCAGATTTTCTGAGATTCTCACCATTCGTCTTTAATGGCTCTTGGAGCCCCTGTAATCGTTATGCTGATTGGATTAGGACTGGTGACACTCTAATGTCTGGGGTGTGTCCCTTTACCTGGACACAACACTTAATTACTTTGTTTAGATTGTCTCCTCCTCTACTGTGTGAATCCCTCCCCCTGAAATGTGGATAAATTACAGTGTAAACTGTTTTAGTTAAACTTCGAGGACCACAGGGACCAAACAGAGTGTCCCAATAAAGAGTAACGTCTGCTTGAAAGATATCCAACGTCTCCTGGTCTCTGCTTCAACGAGGAAAAGAGTTTCCAACAACGGCAATCCTTTTTCATCATTTGGATAACGGCAATCTTACACACCACCATGAGGATGCAGGCAGAAACGTGAATAACAGCGAGTGAAGGGGAGACAGAACCGGGTTGCTCCGAGCAGGAGTGTGTGTTTGTGTGTAACAGTGCATCAGCGCAGTAGCTCAATACAATGATCCGATGGGCTAAAGATACAGACTTATACATGTTGAGCACTTTTACTGGAAACTTCTGTCTTAGGAAAGATCAGTGAGTGTTGTTACACTTTTGCTGTAACGTCTGTAACTCAGAGGTGTTTCACTGTCTCTCAAAGTTTGATGACAATTATTTTGAGAAATTAACTTTGCAAATGTTAAGCATGATTCAAAAAATGAACCAAAGCAACTGAGAAAACTGTAATATTAGGAATTAGGGATTCAAAACAAATAAAATGAAAACAACAATAGAATTAAAGAATGATTCAACTCTAATGATCATCAACCACGTTTCAAAAATGTCATACTATAAGCATAACTTTTATAGAGATGATATACCTGAGATTAGGCCGTGTGTCTCCACTCTTAAACACTGGCGGCTCAATCATAGACCAGTTACTCTTCATAGACACACAGCTGGACTCTGGGTTTGAGCTCTTCTGCTGGACTGAACTGAAACAGAGAACAGATTCAGTTTAATCCTTTCAAATTCTCAACAGCCTAAACCAATCATTTTATTTGCGTGCTTATGCACTGTTTTAATCACACGCACTGAAAGCCTGTCAAACACGTGATTACGGTCTTACTGTGCTAATAATGTCAAATACACACAAGGTTTACATAAAAAACAGTCAGTTATGTCTAAAGAGGAAGTAAAATCAGCATGTGTCTGTATATTAGATGTGTAGAGGTCTTAAATTGACAGCAGCGCAACCTAGGGAACACGCTGCCGCTTGTCCTTAAAGGGACAGTTCACCTCTAAAATTATGTCATTATTTCCTCACTCTAATATGGTTCCAAACCTGTATTTATTTCTCCAGTTGAATACCAGACAGTTGATGGTAGCCATTGACATCCATATTATTTCCTACAATGAGGACCAGCAACTGTTGGTTTCCAACATTCTTCAAAATATATTTTCCAAAAGAAGAAAGAACTTTATTCAGGTTTAAAACAACTTGAGCGCGAGTAATCAGTGATAGAATCTTCATTTTTAAGTGAACTCTCCCTTTAATGTTAATAAAACAACAAAAGACAAAGAGAAAATCACCCACTGAAAAACTTTAATACTGTAGCTTTAATAAGAATCAATGTATATTTTATAGTGAAGTCTATGTAGTGTTTTATTTTTACATTATTAATTCAATCTCATACTTAAATACTGCTATACAGCTCTGAGCTGCCAGTGTAAATCTTTATATACATTTATTTTATATTATAAAATACACTAGGAATGTGTACAAGTGTTTTTGAAGTAAAGTTTAAAGTTAAGTCTTTTAAGTTAAATAAAGAAAGAGTAACAACAAAAGTAGTATTTTTTCTCCTTAACCTGTTGCTGTTCCTGTTGGCTAAGAATAGAATAGTAAAAAACTGATGTGACAAGCCATCAGAACCAAAACGAACCGAAAACCGTGGTTAAAAAACCGAGGTATGTATTGAACCGTGGACTAACTGTATTGTTGCATCCCTAATATATAAACTATTAATTGATTGAATTTACAGAAAAGTACTATATAGGGCTGCAACGACGCGTCGAAGATACGTCGACATGCGTGAAATGCGTCGACGTCACATTATTTACGTTCTAGAACAGAAGATCTAGAATAATGGCGGCTTCTGCTCCCGGGCATAGTGAAAATGATCATTTATCATATAAAGCCAGACCGCGACATTCAAAAGTGTGGGAGTACTTTAAACAGAAGCCGAGTAAAACTGTGCTTTGTTCGCTCTGTAACGCCGATTTCACACTGCACGCAGTGGCAGAGCAGAAGCTGTGTGTGTGTGTTTGTGTGTGTGTGTGTTAGTGGAGAGCGGGAGCCGCACGCACCCGTTGGGCTTATTCACACTGCCAGTGTTCGTCTCGCGCAGCTGAACCGTGGCGTGTGTATTGCAAATATAGACGAATATTGTCCATTCGGTCACATTTTCCGGTGTTCTTCTCCGACCCCAGTACGTCTCGTGCTTTTATTTATTATGGGCTGCATATATCTGCTTCAAATGGGACCGGGTTCCCCTCTGTCCCAAACACATATGCATAATAACATGCTGTATATAGGTAGTTTACATGATTAAAGTAACATTAAAGATATGCCTCTAGTTTTAATCATTTAAATGTGTCTTTGAAATTTGGGCAAAAACTTCTGGCAGCTTTAGTCGTTGTTTATGCACTTGTATATCTTCAAAAAAGACGACTAGTTATACATTAAAACTAAGCTGAAAGCTTCCGCATGTGAACCTTTTGCAGATAAACACAAGTGCATTTTCGTTTATTGACACAAATCAATAAGTAAATCATACTCAACTATTATAGTAAACAACTTTTCCTAATTAGGCCTACTCTGTATACATTTTATGATGAATAGTATCATTATACATAATGTTTAAAAAGCTTCTTGTGTTCATATATTTCATTATAAAATGGCTTAAGTACACTACCCTTCCTGAAATACAATTAATATTGTCATCATTCATTGATTTCATGTTAAAATAATATACAAATTCACTACCCTCTTTGAAATACAATAATCAGTAAAAAAGAATCATTAGATTAATCTGGGAAAATAATTGTTAGATTAGTCGACAGAAAAAATAATCGTTAGTTGCAGCTCTAGTACTATATCGTGATATGAGATTTTGGTCATATCGCCCAGCCCTACTCTGAATGTAGTTTGAAGATTTGATTGTGTGTTTAATATTTTGAGAAAGTGGGTGATGGTTTCGAGAAATGTGTTTTAGAAATTCAGAAAAACTGCAATATATATAAACTTTCATCTTTCTTCAAAAACACTTTGAGGAGACTATGATATTTTATTTAATGTTTCATGTTAGCTTTAAAACAAAAAACACAAATAATATTTGTCCTGTAAACTGGTTCTGTGATCCGTGAGATCTTTTTCTGTGATGTAACACAATATTGAACAGTGTGTGCTGAAAGTACCTGCATCCTGGAGAGAAATCTCCATCTGTGGATCCTTGTGGATCAGCCATGATGAAGCTGCAGGAGAATCTGATGAGTTTGATCTCCTCCACTGACTCTGAATGAACAAACATCACACACTAAACTAAATTATTACATTAAACATCCGTCATGATTTATCTGAACACATCTGGAGTGTGTGAGGTGTAAGACTGTAAACAGACACAGACACACACTGATGAACATTTTTCGGACGGGCGAAAACAAACCCGACCAACGCCAGCAGACGCAGATCCGACAAAACCCAACAAACGCGTGAAATGACCAATACAACACATCTGATGATAAACCTCTGAAGAACCACAGACATCACCAAACACTAAAGAAACCTTGAAGTGAAAGAAACCCTTCATTAAAGATTTCATATCAAACAAACAATCACTCAAAATGTCCTCCAGAGATTCATATTAATATGAGGAAGACACACACATGAACACTCACCTCGATCAAACTTTTACAAGATACAGCTTCTCAAATCCTCCAGCTTTAACATCATAAACATACACGGACATTCCTTCCATAAACCTTTCTATTAAACACTTTAAAGCTCTGTTTTTACGTGTCGTGTTCGTGTTTACCTGCTTAAAATGGCGGCTAGAGAAAATAACTCTTACTTTCACTTTACATTTGACGAGAGAGAGAGAGAGAGGCGTACACAGAGATGCGCGTTCGCGAGAGCATCACTGCGCGTGCGTGAGAGCAGACGTTGGTGATTCATATTTTGTGAATAAAGTGGTAAATTCGTTTTTTTGCGCGAGCACTCGCGTCGCTTTGTTTGTTTTTGTCTTTTATTCATTGTTTTTTTTCTTGTTTGTTTGTTTTAATTTTTTCTTTCGCAGTTTTGTGCTTGTTTTATTTATTCCTCAATTTGTTCATTATTTTGGTCTTTTGTACTTTTTCTGTTTTTTATTTGACTATTGTCGAATTTATTCTGCTCTTTTTCCGTTTGTTTTTATCTGTGTAATTTACCATGTTTTATGGCCTAATATTTGATTAATTTAATCATTTATGCATGAATTATGATAACCTCAGTCAGATTTATTTCCTGTGTTTTTATTGCTCTTAGGGCCTGAAAAACAAGTATTTTTTAACACATTTTTCAAAGAGATTTTCAGATGTCCTCTAGAGTTTATGGTTTAAACTGAAGAGATGCTGTATTAAACATAATACTGTAATAACACAGCAATATTGTGTGTATTTATAAAAAAACAAGCAATAAAATTGTATAAATCATGTGAAAACTATAAAATATATACACAAATATAGATTGATAGGCGCAGTTGTTGAGCTTTGCGTATGTTTGATATCAGAGCATGAGGACGTCTCTCAGCGGTCAGCTGTGGAAACCCGACTCAGATGCTCCTCCAGGGCCAGAGTATGTCCATTTACCCTCATTAGTGCTCATTCTGATGATGGTCAAGATGGACACATCTCTACCTCAGCTCTCCTCTGAGAAGACCAGCGATCAGGGCTTTACATCTCATCTGAAATGAGCCGTGTTGGGGAAACGCAGTACAAGTATCATCACGTAATCAGATGATGTTCATGCACATTACATTCTAATAACACTAATACATTTATTTACAGTCAAAGTCACTGCAGATGAGAAACAACAGTCACAGTAATAGTGTGAGTTAAACAGCTCTTGATGGGAGTCACGTGATGTTCTCGTTCTAAGTGGCACGTTTTCGCCGAGCTCCCGCGACCATCGCGTTATTTTCTCACTTTTACATTAAACTGTGTGGCTGTTTTACTTTAATTTTCATCACCCAACTCGTAAACATGTCAGGATCAGGTACTGTGGTTTCCCAACAAGAAACTAGAAGGGGCCGCGCGACAGCAAAAGGCCAACCGCCTGCTAGTCAGGGTAACAAAGATGGTGGCTCCTCAATTGAACAGTCCAGTCTGGCACAGGCTGTAACTGAGAATTTAAGCGCCTTCCTGGACGAGAAATTCGCCCGTTTTGAGTCGACGTTGGACTCAATCACAACCCGACTAGAGGATAACACGAAGCGTATCACGGAGGCGGAGAGTCGGGTTTCCCAGAACGAGGATAAATTGGCGGAACTTCACAACAAGGTAGCGGCGTTGGAAAAAACAGTACAGTCCCTCTCTGAGAGAGCGGAGGACGCCGAAAATCGCAGCCGGCGGGACAATATTCGTATCATCGGTCTGAAGGAAGGCGCAGAGGGTCGCCAACCTGTTCATTTTTTTCAAACCTGGCTACCCAAGCTACTGGAGATTGAAACAAAACATGGCGTGGTTAAAATCGACCGGGCGCATAGAACACTTGGCCCGCTTAAACCCAACCGCGCACGTCCTGTCCTGATTAAACTTCACAACTACTCGGACAAGAGTAAAATCCTGGCTGCTGCAAAGAAGAAGGATCGTCTAACATATGAGGGCAGTGACATTTTTGTCACGCAAGACCTGTCAGTTAAAGTCAGAGAGGCGAGACGGGCTTACAATGACGTCAGCGGTCAGCTCATTCAGAGAGGTGTCCGTTCCCATTCAGTCGGTCACGTTCGACGTACGTCGGACGTACTGACGAATTGGGATCACTTCAGGGAGCCCCTATCAGCTTCGAGATATAGAGAACAGGCCAATGGGCCATTGGCGTGCGAGATTTGCATCTTGCGCTCCGCCCCGCGCCGCGGGTATAAACAGGAAGCGAGATCGAATGCACGCTGTCATTCACTTCGGAGCCGAACGGCGTTGATGAAGCAAGACTGCTTTTCTAAAAGAGAGCCTATCTGCAAGAGAGATGCTCCAGAGAACGAAAAGGACGCTCTGTGTTGGCGAAAAGGCACAATCAGCGCGATCGCATGTTCACCGCTGCATCAGCATAACAAACTGCTGTTCTCACAGCACCTGTCGGTTTGGTGAGGGCGTTTGTTTCAGTGAGTGCACCACAGGACTGCACTTACCACCTGTGTGTTGCCGCGGTCTTCCCCTGGGTGCTTCAGCACTGTTTAAAAGGCGTTTCCTCACAAAAGAGCAACACGGGTGTGACACTGCGTCTTTTTCAAGACGTCATTCCACTCGTGCGTTTCTGGATGCGGTTGTTTCCTGTCCTGACGGCCACGATCCCTCTCGCATAAACATGTTGAGACTGTGTCGTGGGTGATCCATGTTCTCTCAGGGGAACGGGATCACGTCGACGCGCTGGTCATCTCGCCTTCCGCGTGAGGGTTTGAGTGTTCAGCGCGCCGTGTGCCGTCTGGCTGCCGGGTGACAGCGCGGGTTGCAACGGCAACTCTGCGCGCGTCACTCGGCGCCTCCGATGCGCGGTCGAGACTATGATGCCTCAAACGGGGTTGAGTCCCTTCGCTTATACCCCGATCTAGTCTCTTTTCTGGTGCACCAGAGGGGGGACTATTTTGGCTGATAAGCCTGGGTGGCCTGAGGATTACAGTGAGGCTTCCCCGCCGCGTACATCTCTGTGGGCCCCTCACTCCTCTATCGCATCGCAAGCATGTTGAGACTGTGTTCGTGGGTGGTCTATGCTCTCTCATGAGAGCATAGCCACGTCGGCGCGCTGTTCGTCTTGCCTTTTTCATAAGGGCTTGAGTGTTCAGCGCGCCGTGTGCCGTCTCACGGCCACGCCCACTGTCTCACGTGTCTGCTGGTAGCTTACAGATGGGATTGCTGGTCCTTGAAAGGGGACCTAGCGTTTCATTTGGGGCTCTAGCAGAGGACAGATGTCAATCGCTGCATCGGAGAGAGGGCTGTTATGCGTTGAAAATGAAGATGATGCTGAGATTCCCACCGTAATAGTGGGCGCTCGTGCTGAATCAGATTCATACTTGACAGCCATGCTTTCCCGGATGGCTGAGGCATAGTGCAACGCGTAAATCGCCTTGCCTGCCCCTTGCCTTTTTTCGGATGTGCATTGGAAGGCTTTGGCATTGTGGAACTATTGGTGCCAAAATATGGAACACCAATAGGGCCATAATCTGTATAAAGTTTTCCTCTCTCTCACTACCCTCATCGGTGGGGTGGCAGTGCCACTGGCAGGCCACCTCCGCCCTGCTTAGGGCATGAGGGTAGTTCTCAGCCGAGGTTGAGCTGCGCACAGCGCTGGCCCTTGGCTAGACGATGTCCACCCTGGTCCAGAAACACAATTGACCCGGATTTGGTCTGGAACTGTTCTTCCCCGGAGGAGGGCCGGGTGGAAAACCGTTAGTAATTCTGTTCCGCCACTGATGTTAAAAACAGCCAGTGGTACCCAAAAAAAAAAAAAAAAAAGAGCAGTTCCAATACCTCTGGGTCTCGGGAGTTCAGGAATGGCAGCGTGTGACGCTACAGAGCCTCGCCGCTTTCATTCCCCTCCCCACAAGAGGGCGAGAATGGCAGTGTGTGACGCTACAAAGCCTCGCCACACTCACTCATTTCTTATCAGCGGTGCGTGGACAACAGTGCGCGACGCTATGCCTCGCCACTCTTGTTCCCCGCTGAGGAAGGAGGTGAGGAAGACCGTGCGCAACGCCACAAAGCCTTGCCACGCTCAGCCCCTCCTTCATTTGGGAGCGCGCTTGGCGGTGGTCGACGCTCCCATGCCTCGCCACCCTCAGACGCCTCTCCCTTCGCCAGCAGGGGGCGCCGGCTGTGGGAACGCACTCAAGCGGCCTCCCCACACTCGCACGCCCCCTCCGCGGACGCAGGTAAGTGTTGCACAGCACACTCAGATCCCACTTCGGGCCGCTCCATGCCGTCCGAGTCGGATCCCTGCATTCCGCGTCGCTGCCCCGCTGCGGGTACGTCTGTGGTTAATCCCCTTGCTTTGGGCGGAGATCGCAGTCCTACTGGCGAAGGACGCGATGGAGCCGGTCCCTCCAGCCGATATGAGGTCCGGGTTCTACAGCCCGTACTTCATTGTACCCAAGAAAGGCGGCGGGCTATGGCCGGTCTTGGACCTGCGATTCTTGAACCGGTCCCTTCACAGGCTGCCGTTCAGAATGCTAACGCAGAAGCACATCTTCAGGTGCGTCCGTCCCCAAGATTGGTTTGCAGCGATCGACCTGAAGGACGCTTACTTTCATTCTCGTTTCCCCTCGACCAGCCCTTTCTGCGCTTCGTGTTCGAGGGACGGGCATGTCAGTACCGCGTCTTGCCCTTCGGCCTGTCCCTGTCGCCCGCGTCTTTACGAAGGTTGCGGAGGTGGCCATTGCCCCCATGAGAGAGCATGGTGTTCGCATTCTCAACTACCTCGACGACCTCTTAACAGGTGATGGTCATCTGAAGTCCTCGCAGGAGTTGAGTCGTCTCTTCACAGGTGATGGTCATCTGAAGTCCTCGCAGGAGTTGAGTCGTCTCTTCACAGGTGATGGTCATCTGAAGTCCTCGCAGGAGTTGAGTCGTCTCTTCACAGGTGTTGGTCATCTGAAGTCCTAGCTGGAGTTGAGTCGTCTCTTCACAGGTGATGGTCATCTGAAGTCCTCGCAGGAGTTGAGTCGTCTCTTCACAGGTGATGGTCATCTAAAGTCCTCGCAGGAGTTGAGTCATCTCTTCACAGGTGTTGGTCATCTGAAGTCCTGCAGGAGTTGAGTCGTCTCTTCACAGGTGATGGTCATCTGAAGTCCTCACAGGAGTTGAGTCGTCTCTTCACAGGTGATGGTCATCTGAAGTCCTCGCAGGAGTTGAGTCGTCTCTTCACAGGTGATGGTCATCTAAAGTCCTCGCAGGAGTTGAGTCGTCTCTTCACAGGTGATGGTCATCTGAAGTCCTCGCAGGAGTTGAGTCATCTCTTCACAGGTGTTGGTCATCTGAAGTCCTCGCAGGAGTTGAGTCATCTCTTCACAGGTGATGGTCATCTGAAGTCCTCGCAGGAGTTGAGTCATCTCTTCACAGGTGATGGTCATCTAAAGTCCTCGCAGGAGTTGAGTCATCTCTTCACAGGTGATGGTCATCTAAAGTCCTCGCAGGAGTTGAGTCGTCTCTTCACAGGTGATGGTCATCTGAAGTCCTGCAGGAGTTGAGTCATCTCTTCACAGGTGTTGGTCATCTGAAGTCCTCACAGGAATTGAGTCGTCTCTTCACAGGTGTTGGTCATCTGAAGTCCTCGCAGGAGTTGAGTCGTCTCTTCACAGGTGTTGGTCATCTGAAGTCCTCGCAGGAGTTGAGTCATCTCTTCACAGGTGATGGTCATCTAAAGACATACTGGATGGCTTGGGAGTAAATAGATGGTCCTCTTTGCTAAATCAAGGAAAGGCGTACCATCAAGGTTTTATGGCACCAGAAAGCAGACCGTTGACAGCGTTTAGTACGCCGTGGGGGTTATATGAATGGATCCGTATCCCCTTCGGGCTCATGAATGCACCTGCTGCATTCCAGCAGTTCATGGAAGGATGCTTGGAAGAACTACATTTGTGTACCTTACCTGGATGACATCTTGGTGTTCACAAGATCCTTTGATGAGTATGTTGAGGCGGTGAGGAAAGTCTTACAGCAGTTGCGGTCACATGGAGTGAAATTGAAGCCAAAGAAATGTAAGTTGTTCAAAGATGAGGTCCGCTATTTGGGAAGGATGGTTTCAAAGGAAGGGAGCAGAATGGATCCAGCAGATACCATGGCAGTGACAGCACTGAAGGACAAGAGGCCCACCACAGTTGGAGAATTGAGGAAGACCTTAGGCTTGTTGAGTTACTACCGTCCTTACATTAAAGACTTCTCGAGGATTGCTTGCCCCCTGTATGGCCTGCTGAAAAGTGACAATAATAAGGTACAAACTAAAGGGAAAGGGAAAAGAGGGACTTACAGCAAGAGTCATGTGGTTCCATCAGGTCAGTTGATTGAGTGGACGGAGCAACACCATGAAACGCTCGAAAAACTGATAGATTGTCTAATCAAGCCACCTGTTCTGGGGTTCCCAGACTTCACTAAGCCCTTTGTACTGCACACCAACGCATCGAACCTGGGACTGGGAGCTGTCCTGTATCAACACCAAGATGGAAAGTTGAGAGTGATTGCTTATGGATCAAGGACATTGACGACAGCAGAACAGAATTATCATTTGCACAGTGGCAAATTGGAATTTCTGGCTCTCAAATGGGCTGTCACGGAGAAGTTATCTTTACTATGCGCCAACATTTACAGCATACAGTGACAATAATCCCCTTACCTACGTTTTGACTTCCGCCAAGTTGAATGCCACAGGATGCCGATGGGTTGCGGAGCTTGCTGATTTCCACTTCACTATTCGGTATCGACCAAGAAAGGAAAACATTGACGCTGATGCATTATCCAGGCTGACAACAGTCTCAGAGAAAACCATGCCAGAGTACACCAAAGAGCTTTCATCGGATTCCATAGGAGCCATGATACAGGCGGTGGAAGTTCATCAAGTCGGCATCATGTATACCATGGTCCTTCGCTGTAGCTTGCCAGAGTTCACCAAAATGTGCAGAGATCAATACAGCATCAGCAGAACCTCTGTCAAAAGAAGAGATCAGAAGAGCTCAGAGTGAAGACAAAGACATAGAGTTGGTAATTCATCACTTACAGTCAGGAGTAAAGCCTTCTTCTAAGCAGTGGTCTGCGGGTGCAGCAGCTAAAGGTTTGATGAGAGGATGGGATAAGTTGATGATGGATGAGGATGGTATTCTGCGAAGAAAATCAGCACAGAGAACTCAGCTTGTATTGCCGACAGAATTCAGAAAAATTGCACTTGAGGAATTGCATGACAAAATGGGACACCAAGGTGTTGATCGGACGACAAGTTTGATTAGAGACCACTTCTTTTGGCCCCGCATGCAGCGAGATATTGAGCATTATGTGTTGAGGACCTGCTCCTGTTTTACAGTTTTTCTCAGTCGCTTTGGTACATTTCTCGAATCATCCTCGACATTTGCAAAACAGCAAGTGCATTTCTCAAAACAATTCGTACAAATAGCAAAACACCATGGATTACCTGCAAAAGCCAGTCTCTTGCATCTCTCAAAAGTAAATATATGTGTCAATGAACATGTCAGTGCCATCAGAATGACAAGTCCTTGTGTCATTGTGTATGAATAAGACTGGAGGGATGTTCTGATGTAAATATGGCTAAAATTTTGTTGACAATTATTGTAAATTGTAGGTTACACCTTAGTGTATGTGGGAGTTTGAATGCAAGAGACTGGACAAGATTTACATTTATGCTTTTACTGTTTGTACTGTAATTTGTTGACAGACCATGTCATTGCGATACAGAAAGGAAAAGACAGCACTGCATAGCACAAAGAAAAAAAACCCAGAAAAACAAAAGTGGAAATGTGAACGTCTAACGTAAATGTATAGAAATATGCTTGACATTTTATGACAACTTGTTCAACCATTTTGCATGTAAAGACTTATGCTATGAACTAATGCCTAAATGTTGTGGGGGGTAAGACTATTCAACAGAGACCCATTATAATACATTTTGATCAACATGACAAGCAACTGATAATGTAGGAAACAGCAGAGAATTGTACATAATCATTTGCAACTTGTTCAAAGAAATGAGAAACTGCTTTTTTGATGTGCACAAGTGACACAATGATGTGAAGATTGAACATGTAGCTTTGAGAATTTCAATTCTGATCTGAGAAATGTACCAAAGCGACTGAGAAAAACTGTAAGCAAAAGAAACCATGCAGAGAAACAAGAGCACCCCTTAAGCCAATCACAACGACTTGCCCATTCGAACTCGTCTCAGTGGACTTCCTTCAATTGGAAAATGCAGAGGAGGATATGAATATATCCTTGTCATAGTCGATCATTTCACAAGATTCGCACAGGCATATGCGACAACGTCAAAATCTGGCAAGACTGTGGCGGACAAACTCTTTAACGACTTTGCTCTCAAGTTTGGATTCCCTTTGAGAATACACCATGATCAAGGGGGAGAGTTCGAAAATAAGCTGTTGGGGCAACTGCAAAAGTACAGTGGGATCACTGGATCGAGAACTACTCCCTACCACCCCCAAGGAAATGGGCAAGTTGAGAGATTTGATCAGACATTGTTGCAAATGTTGAAAACTCTCACTGAAAAACAAAAATCAAATTGGAAAGATTCATTGAACAAGTTGATCTATGCTTACAATTGCACAAAAAGTGAAGTGACTAGTTTCTCCCCGTTTCACCTCTTGTTTGGTCGTTTGCCTAATTCCTTACCATTTGCCTAGGGAAATACACCAAATCAGACTGTGTTATGTATATTGACACTCTGGCTGCTGCCACCATGATTCATGATCTTGTAACAAAAGCAGAGGAAGAGGCCCCCGACGCAGCTAATTTTGTGTTGGGTGATTTTAACTTATGCAGTCTAAAAGAACATTTACCTACATATCAACAATATGTCACTTGTTCAACGCGCAATAAAGCTTGCCTCGACCATTGTTATGGAAACATCCAAGACGCCTTTTACTCTAAGGCTTTGCCCGGTCTATGGAACTCGGACCATAATATGATTAAACTGATGCCTAACTATGTGTCCCAACTACGGTGCGAGAAAGCAAAAAAGTTGGAGGTCAAACGCTGGACTGCTTCGGCGACTGAGGCACTTCAGGATTGCCTGGAGTGCACGGACTGGAATGTAGTGACTGACGGCACTGATAACGTCAATGATGTAGCGTTCGCTATCTCGGGTTATGTACAGTTTTGTGAGGATATAATCATCCCCCAAAAGACTATTAAGGTATTTCCTAATAATAAGCCCTGGGTCACTCCAGAGTTAAAACAACTCCTTAATGAGAAAAAGCGATTGTTTAATTCAGGAGGAAGTAGAGAAGAAAAAGTAAGATCAAAGACTGTAAATTAGCATATAAACATAAGCTAGAAAACATTTTCACAACTGATGTCAGGAGAGCTTGGCAGGGAGTTCAATCTATCACGGGACACAAGCCCAAGAAGCACACTATGGCAGCAGAGAATTATCTTATTATGGCAAATCAATCGATTTGACACACATGATTTTAAAGCAGAACAGAATGAAGCCATCATAGCAGTGAGAGATATGAAGGGTATGGATATTGACATCTCTTTGGATGAGGTCAAATCTTGTTTTAGACGTGTAAGTTCCCGTAAAGCTTGTGGACCGGATGGTATCAGCTGCAGGACAATAAAGGTGTGTGCTGATCAGCTGGCACAGCCTTTCCATATGTTGTTTCAGATGTCAATAGATACAGGTGTCATTCCTAGTCTATGGAAACAATCCCTCATAGTGCCTGTGCCTAAAAACAATAGACCTAAGAAATTTAATGATCTGCGCCCTGTTGCCCTTACCTCTGCAGTTATGAAATGTTTCGAAAAGATTATTTTAAAACAACTTCTCCGTGAGGTTTCACCTCTTTTAGACTCAAATCTATTTGCTTATCGCGCAGAGAGAGGTGTTGAGGATGCGCTAATATCCTTGATTAACAGCACTCATGAGCACCTTGAACATGCTGAGAGCCTGGTCAAGATTGTGTTTGTTGACATCAGCAGCGCTTTTAATACGATCCAACCACACCTGATGGTGAGAAAATGTATGCATTTGGGAGTAAATCCCCAATTGATAATCCCTAAACCTAACCCCAGCCCACACTTACAACCCCAAATCAGAAAAAGTTGGGACAGTATTGTAAGAATGGATTTCACCTGAGAATGAACTCAAGAGATCTAAGGTGCCATAAGACAATAAAACTTCACTCATCTGAAGAGGAGATCTACAAGAGAAAACAGGACCCACCTGTTTCAACCTTATCTCCCCTCCCTGCTGAGTCCTGACCCTTTTCACCCTCCCTTTCTCAGGGCTCACACAATCATGCAAATATCACAGATACTGCAGACTCTTTCATGGTCAATATAAATACTTTTGATGCGAGTGGTAACGAGGTTTCAGTCCCACATCAGTAGAACAGGTCCGAATAAAGAAAACAATGCTTGTTCTCCGGGTGTGGGAGATGCTCATAGAGATCTTTTGATAAACATTTGCTGTCATCCCCTTCAGATAGGTGTGACCATTTGGGCACGAGAAAAGTTCAACCCAAAAGCTTCATAAATATTTGGGTGCTGAATGTTTATTGTTCTTTTGTTCTGGGTGAGTATTTAAGGGGAATTGGCAAACCACTCAGGGAAGCATCTGTAACCAGAACTTCCCACACTGTTGCTGTGTGTCTCTATTGCCAGGTATGCAACTATTTTTATATTATTTTATAATTGGGTTTTCTATTATATGCTGATCAAGTTGTGTATGATGGATTATGTTTAATTCCTTAATTTGAAATTTTTGCCTGGTTAAAATAAAACTTTCATCTTGATTTTTCTTGTATGGTTCCGAAATCATTATTCTAGTATGGATCAATGTATACTCCTTTATTACCGCAAAATCTAGGGTTATGATAGATCACACCGATGACGCCACGACTGAAGCATGGGCCGTAGCGTGCGCGATATTCCGATTCCTGACTATCGCTGGGTTGGCAAGTTGTAGTCCGTGAATATTACTAAAATTACACTTTTTGTTGAGTGAGCATGTGCAACCACTTAAAGGTAAAATATTCACTCTGCACCCTCTGACTAATTACAGAAGTAATCATTTTGTGTTCGTGAGCGCGCGAAACCGGACGCGTCTGTCTCTCTGCGATATTGGGTCTCTCGATGAACGAATATGAAAACTAGGAAGATACAAAGATAATCAACGATCTAAATTAGATCAAAAATTAATCATATGATCAGCAAATATAACTAATTTGAGGAAATCACGTATATAATTGGAGTCAGATTAAATCATTCATGGAGTTAGATAATAAAGTTGGATCTTCACATTTTAATATCTTAAAGTGATTTTTACAGAAGTGCCAGAAAAGACATACGTGCAGAAGTCCTTCACCCAGCTGCTGGATTTCGTCATTGAGCCAGTGGGTGGACTTTACAGTATGGAAAACGCAAATTTAAAAAAAAGAAGTGATTTCTAAATTTACTTTGACTTGTATTTCATTGCAGACAATATGAACACAAAATATTTCATGTTTTGTCTGGTCAACTTCATGTCATTTGTAAATATGCATCCTTTCCTGTCATTCAGACCTGCAACACATTTCAAAAAAAGTTGGGACAGGAGCAATTTAGGGCTAGTAATGAGGTAAAATGGTTAAATAATGATGTGATTTGAAACAGGTGATGTCAACAGGTGATTGTAATTAAGATTTGGTACAAAAGCAGCATCCAAGAAAGTCTAATCCTTTAGGAGCAAAGATGGGCAGAGGATCGCTAGTTTGCCAACAAATACGTGAGAAAATTATTGAAATGTTTAAAAACAATGTTCCTCAAAGAAAGATAGGAAGAGATTTGGATATTTCACATTCAACAGTGCATGACATAATTAAAAGATTCAAGGAATCTGGAGGAATTTCAGTGCGTAAAGGACAAGGGCGCAAGCCTAAGCTGAACAACCGTGATCTCCGATCCCTCAGGCGGCACTGCATCAAGAATCGCCATTCATCTAGAAGCCATATCACCACATGGGCTCAGGACTACTTTGGCAAACCTTTGTCAAGTACCACAATACGTAGTTACATCCACAAATGCCAGTTAAAACTGTACTGTACCAAAAGGAAGCCCTATGTTAACAGTGTCCAGAAGCGCCGTCGACTTCTCTGGGCTCGGAGGCATCTGGGATGGACCATCACACAGTGGAAACGTGTACTGTGCTCAGATGAAGCAGTATTTCAGGTATTTTTTGGGAGGAATGGACGGTGTGTGCTCCGGACCAAAGAAGAAAAGGATCATCCAGACTGTTACCAGCAACAAGTCCAGAAGCCAGGGTCTGTCATGGTATGGGGTTGTGTCAGTGCCCTTGGCAAAGGTAACTTGCACTTCTGTGAAGGCTCCATTAATGCTGAAAAGTACATAGAGATTTTGGAGCATAATATGCTGCCTTCAAGAAGACATCTTTTCCAGGGACGTCCATGCATATTTCAACAAGACAATGCAAAACCACATTCTGCAAACATTCTGCAGTCCTGGCTGTGGAGGAAGAGGGTTCGGGTACTTGACTGGCCTGCCTCAGTCCCGACCTGTCTCCAATAGAGAATGTGTGGAAGACCCCGTACTGTTGCCCACCTTAAAGGTCCCATGGCATGAAATTTTCATTTTATGAGGTATTTCAACATTAATATGAGTTCCCCTAGCCTGAATATTGTCCCCAAGTGTATAGAAATGTTGATCGGTGTAAACCCGAGTTCTGGCTGTCTCTCTCTGCCTTTGAGAAAATGACAGGCCAGACGAGCCAATCCTGAAGCCTCCTGGTTTGACGTCCAAGCAGGAATGGTTTACTCCCTTTCCTCCACCCAGAGAATCTGGCACGCCCATGCAAACGCTCGAGAGATCATTAACGTTACTTGTGAACGAGTGAACACTGGCAGTTTCTCAGTGTTTGGATGTACAAATGAAAACAGAAGTCTTTCTTCAGTTCCTTCTGATCTGTGATCATTGATTTCTGATGTGTAGCTAATTATTTATTATTCGTGCACACGCTGCGGCTTCTCTCTCTCCCGACAGAACGGTGTTTTCGTGTTTTCTATCTTGTGAGTCAGTGTTTTGTACGTCCTCGTCGCGTCTATCTGTTCTAAAATGTGCATACAGTCTTTTCTGTTTAACATCAGCAGTAACATCTTTAGAGATAAACCTCACACACGCCGAAGCTCGGCCTTCAACATCCCCGACCCCCAGTACTGCATCTGGCCCACAGCGGAGGAGCCAAACGCGGCGTGAGATTAAGCAGAAGGGGGGTAAGCGTGAGGGTATCTGGGCTAGGCTAGCCAGCTTTCCCCACAATAAACTGGATTACATTCGATTACTGCTGTTGTGTCTTTGTTTGCGCTGTGTAAGTTACTCAATGCGCATCACTGACGCTATTCATATGATTGGAACATATCTAGAAATAATGCTTTAATCAAACTTACTAACTCGTTCATCTCGCTGTAATGGTACATTGCATGTGTTACAAAGTTGGTAGAATAATGATGAAGAGGACTCGGTGTGACTGGGACTCGTGTTTATTCAGAACTCTCAGATACAAACACAATAAACTCGCGCTGACAGACAGCGCTCTCATAACTCAGTAGTTACTATAAATAACTTTGTTAGCAATCGCTCCGTCTCCGTGATGTCCTGTTCGCGAACGAATCATTCTTTTGAATCGGTTCTTTTTAGTGAACCGAACCAGTCACCAAATCGGACTGAATCGTTCTAAACGGTTCGCGTCTCGAGTCAGCGCTGATCCATAATTTACTAACTTTCTGACATGAGTGACAGCCCCTCTGACTAGAAATAAACTAATAACCTGAAGTATATTCTAGTAACTACAACAGTTCACCCTGAACTGAGACATGCTGAGAGAACTGATGTGAAGTGAACACAGGTCTATCTGTCTCTGGCAGACTCGTGCCTGCTCGTGCCTCGTTAAACCACGCCCCCTCCGCTCATTTAAAATGCAAAGATGTCAGCCAATCACAACAGTGGGCGTTTTTGCTGAAGTCTCACAGCAGACACGCCTCTTGAAGCAGGGCAGTCAGCCACAGGGCAAACAGCAGTATAGAAAAAATGCCTTTTATTTCTAAATTATGACATTTTATGATGTAAAAATCATACTAACAATATAAGTACACCTCAGGAAACACTATAAAATAATAGAAAAATGCCATGCCATGGGACCTTTAAGACTTGTTTGCAGGAAGAATGGGACAAAATTACACCTGAAACACTTCATCACTTACATTTATGCATTTAGCAGACGCTTTTATCCAAAGCGACTTACAACTTGAGGGTACAATAAGCGATTGGTCGTGAAGAGTCGAGTGAGCGCAACAAGTGCCTGAAATACTGAGACCGTGTACATTTCTCAGTGTAGCACAGGCTAGAGTAGGGAGGGAAAAAGGAGGAGAAAGAGGAAAGGAAAGATTTTTTTTTTAAGTGCTCATGGAAGAGATGAGTTTTTAGTTGACTTTTGAATGTTGTCAACGAATCAGCGTTTCGGATGGCGGTGTGCAGATCGTTCCACCAGCTGGGAACGTTGAATGAAAATGTTCTGGAAAGGGATTTTTTGCCTCTCTGTGATGGTACCACAAGCCTTCGCTCCTTGGCTGAACGAAGGCTTCTGGTGGGGGTGTGGATTTGTAGAATCGAGTCAAAGTATGCAGGAGCTGAGCGCGTGGTGGCTCTGTAGGCAAGCTTCAGCGCCTTAAACTTGATGTCTTCAGTCCCTAAACGTCTTTTAAGTGTTGTGAAAAGGAATTGCAACATTACAAAGTGGTAAATGCTTTACTGTCCCAACTTTAGACTACTGTAATTCTCTTTTTACTTGTTTTAACAAATCCTCACTGAGTCGTCTCCAAATTGTACAAAACGCTGCAGCCAGGCTTCTAACAGGAACCAACAGAAGGGCACACATTACTCCAATCTTATTTACATTACATTGGCTGCCTGTCAAATACAGAATTGATTATAAAATCTTAGTTCTAACTTTTAGAGCACTACAAGGTCAGACCCCCCAATATATCACAGACTTGCTGTCACCATACGCTTCCTCTCGTACTCTTCATTCGTCTGGTCAAAATCTCCTGAGTGTCCCCAAAACCCGTCTTAAAACACGGGGAGACCTGTCCTTTCAAGCAGCTGCCCCTAAATTATGGAACGCGCTCCCCCCCGCTCTGCGTGTGGCAGAATCTGTTGACTCATTTAAAAAGCAGCTGAAGACACTTTTATTTAGACAAGCTTTTAGTTAATTCTCGGGCTTTCAGGTTTTGTTTTGTTTTTGTTCTGATGTGTTAAATTGTATTTACATTGTAAAGCACTTTGTGATCTTTATCTGTGATAAGTGCTATATAAATACATTTTACTTACTTACTTACTTACTTACTTTTTTTGAAATGTGTTGCAGGTCTGAATGACAGGAAAGGATGCATATTTACAAATGACATGAAGTTGACCAGACAAAACATAACATTTTTTGCTCATATTGTCTGCAATGAAATACAAGTCAAAGTAAATTTAGAAATCACTTCTTTCTTCTTTTTTTTTGCGTTTTCCATACTGTCCCAACTTTTTCTGATTTGGGGTTGTATTTTAAATATGCTGATGAAACAGCACTGGTTGGTTTTTTAAAATCTGACATCTTGTCTGTGAGTGGATTTGAGAAGGAGTTGCAGGGCTTCACACAATAGTGTTCTGATAATTTTCTTGAAATCAATGTGAAGAAAACAAAAGAGATGGTCATAGATTTCAGAAGAAACAGAATGATAGTTCCTCCCTCTACGATCAATGGCGAAATAGTAGAGAGGGTCTCAACCTTTAAATATTTGGGAGTTGAAATTGATTCCAAATTAACTATTAATGAATGTGCACTGAACAAAACTAAAAAATTGCACCAGCGGATGCATTTCCTTAGGAAATTACATCCTTTTAGATTGAATAAACACATTCTTGAAATGTTTTATAAAAGTCTCCTTCAGAGTGTCTTGTCCTTTGGCCTTATCTGCATGTTTGGTAACATGCATGTTAAGAACCAAAAGAGACTGCAGCGCATGATTAAGATGGCCGGTAAGATCATTGGACTTGACCAGGTGTCGGCCGTTCAGCTGTACAATGAGCTAATCTTAAAGAAGACTGACCAAATTCTCAATCACCCTACGTATCCTCTTTATCATAAATTCAGAAAAAGCAATAGGTCAACTGGTAGAATTTTACAACAAAGAATTAGAACAGGAAGGTACAATAAATAATTTGTTCCTACAGCGATCAGATTATATAATGATCAAGTACATCGCAAACTATTTAACTTTTAATTATATGATAATATTAGTATTTTTTAACGTCAGATGTGCGATGTTTGATTGTTACTGTCAATTCCAGTTATCGTCTTTAAAACTGTTTATTGAATGTTATATTTATCTTATTTATGTTTATTGGTTTGATTAAGGTGTCTATGTTTTTTTAGAGAATATGTTGTGACAAGGGCGCGTAATGAATGACCACATGAATTTCCCCTTGTGGTATAATAAAGTTCACCTTGCCTTACCTTGCCTTGCCTTGTGTGTGTGTGTAATGAGATGCAAATATAATGGGGAAGTAGGAGTATCACTTCAGTTCCCAGAGTCTCCGGCTGGTGTAAAGGTGTATTAACGTTACCTGCCTTCATTACACGGACACGTCTCCTGTGTGTGTTCATAAAAAAAAGTTCCTCAGGACAGGTAAAGGAGAGGGAAGAGGGTAAGACACATACTTTCTCTCTGATCTGTGACCGTTGTATGTCTCTACCTGCCAATCAGCTTTAAAATAACAAAGACCAATGGCTAATCATTCACTTTCTTCAACTTGTGGACTTCAATGGGCATGTGTGAAGTATAAACAAAGTTCTAAGCAATTATTGTGTCTTAACCAGGATTCGCTGGTTACTGAACTTGCTTTGGCCCCACTTTATATTAGGTGGCCTTAACTACTATGTACTTACATCAAAAAATAAGTACAATGTACTTACTGTGTTCATATTGTATTGAAAAACACTTTTGCTGATATTGAGGTGGGATACGGGTAGGGTTAGGGACAGGTGTGGTGGTATGGGTGAGTTTAAGGGTAGGGTTAGGGACAGGTGTGGTGGTATGGGTGAGTTTAAGGGTAGGGTTAGGGACATGTGTGGTGGTATGGGTGAGTTTAAGGGTAGAGTTAGGGACAGGTGTGGTGGTATGGGTTAGTTTAAGGGTAGGGTTAGGGACAGGTGTGGTGGTATGGGTGAGTTTAAGGGTAGAGTTAGGGACAGGTGTGGTGGTGTGGGTAAGTTTAAGGGTAGGGTTAGGGACATGTGTGGTGGTATGGGTGAGTTTAAGGGTAGAGTTAGGGACAGGTGTGGTGGTGTGGGTAAGTTTAAGGGTAGAGTTAGGGACAGGTGTGGTGGTGTGGGTAAGTTTAAGGGTAAGGTTAGGGACAGGTGTGGTGGTGTGGGTAAGTTTAAGGGTAAGGTTAGGGACAGGTGTGGTGGTGTGGGTAAGTTTAAGGGTAGGGTTAGGGACAGGTGTGGTGGTGTGGGTAAGTTTAAGGGTAGAGTTAGGGACAGGTGTGGTGGTGTGGGTAAGTTTAAGGGTAGGGTTAGGGACAGGTGTGGTGGTGTGGGTAAGTTTAAGGGTAGGGTTAGGGACAGGTGTGGTGGTGTGGGTAAGTTTAAGGGTAGGGTTAGGGACAGGTGTGGTGGTGTGGGTAAGTTTAAGGGTAGAGTTAGGGACAGGTGTGGTGGTGTGGGTAAGTTTAAGGGTAGGGTTAGGGACAGGTGTGGTGGTGTGGGTAAGTTTAAGGGTAAGGTTAGGGACAGGTGTGGTGGTGTGGGTAAGTTTAAGGGTAAGGTTATGGACAGGTGTGGTGGTGTGGGTAAGTTTAAGGGTAGGGTTAGGGACAGGTGTGGTGGTGTGGGTAAGTTTAAGGGTAGAGTTAGGGACAGGTGTGGTGGTGTGGGTAAGTTTAAGGGTAGAGTTAGGGACAGGTGTGGTGGTGTGGGTAAGTTTAAGGGTAGAGTTAGGGACAGGTGTGGTGGTGTGGGTAAGTTTAAGGGTAGAGTTAGGGACAGGTGTGGTGGTGTGGGTAAGTTTAAGGGTAAGGTTAGGGACAGGTGTGGTGGTGTGGGTAAGTTTAAGGGTAAGGTTATGGACAGGTGTGGTGGTGTGGGTAAGTTTAAGGGTAGGGTTAGGGACAGGTGTGGTGGTGTGGGTAAGTTTAAGGGTAGAGTTAGGGACAGGTGTGGTGGTGTGGGTAAGTTTAAGGGTAGAGTTAGGGACAGGTGTGGTGGTGTGGGTAAGTTTAAGGGTAAGGTTAGGGACAGGTGTGGTGGTGTGGGTAAGTTTAAGGGTAAGGTTAGGGACAGGTGTGGTGGTGTGGGTAAGTTTAAGGGTAGGGTTAGGGACAGGTGTGGTGGTGTGGGTAAGTTTAAGGGTAGAGTTAGGGACAGGTGTGGTGGTGTGGGTAAGTTTAAGGGTAGGGTTAGGGACAGGTGTGGTGGTGTGGGTAAGTTTAAGGGTAGGGTTAGGGACAGGTGTGGTGGTGTGGGTAAGTTTAAGGGTAGGGTTAGGGACAGGTGTGGTGGTGTGGGTAAGTTTAAGGGTAGAGTTAGGGACAGGTGTGGTGGTGTGGGTAAGTTTAAGGGTAGAGTTAGGGACAGGTGTGGTGGTGTGGGTAAGTTTAAGGGTAAGGTTAGGGACAGGTGTGGTGGTGTGGGTAAGTTTAAGGGTAAGGTTATGGACAGGTGTGGTGGTGTGGGTAAGTTTAAGGGTAGGGTTAGGGACAGGTGTGGTGGTGTGGGTAAGTTTAAGGGTAGAGTTAGGGACAGGTGTGGTGGTGTGGGTAAGTTTAAGGGTAGGGTTAGGCACAGGTGTGGTGGTGTGGGTAAGTTTAAGGGTAGAGTTAGGGACAGGTGTGGTGGTGTGGGTCAGTTTAAGGGTAGAGTTAGGGACAGGTGTGGTGGTGTGGGTAAGTTTAAGGGTAGAGTTAGGGACAGGGACAGGTGTGGTGGTGTGGGTGAGTTTAAGGGTAGAGTTAGGGACAGGTGTGGTGGTGTGGGTAAGTTTAAGGGTAGGGTTAGGGACAGGGACAGGTGTGGTGGTGTGGGTAAGTTTAAGGGTAGGGTTAGGGACAGGTATGGTGGTGTTGGTAAGTTTAAGGGTAGGGTTAGGGACAGATGTGGTGGTATGGGTGAGTTTAAGGGTAGGGTTAGGGACAGGTGTGGTGGTGTCGGTAAGTTTAAGGGTAGGGTTAGGGACAGGTGTGGTGGTATGGGTGAGTTTAAGGGTAGGGTTAGGGACAGGTGTGGTGGTGTGGGTAAGTTTAAGGGTAGGGTTAGGGACAGGTGTGGTGGTGTCGGTAAGTTTAAGGGTAGGGTTAGGGACAGGTGTGGTGGTGTGGGTAAGTTTAAGGGTAGGGTTAGGGACAGGTGTGGTGGTATGGGTAAGTTTAAGGGTAGAGTTAGGGACAGGTGTGGTGGTGTGGGTAAGTTTAAGGGTAGAGTTAGGGACAGGTGTGGTGGTATGGGTTAGTTTAAGGGTAGGGTTAGGGACAGGTGTGTTGGTGTGGGTAAGTTTAAGGGTAGAGTTAGGGACAGGTGTGGTGGTATGGGTTAGTTTAAGGGTAGAGTTAGGGACAGATGTGGTGGTATGGGTTAGTTTAAGGGTAGGGTTAGGGACAGGTGTGTTGGTGTGGGTAAGTTTAAGGGTAGGGTTAGGGACAGGTGTGTTGGTGTGGGTAAGTTTAAGGGTAGAGTTAGGGACAGGTGTGGTGGTATGGGTTAGTTTAAGGGTAGAGTTAGGGACAGATGTGGTGGTGTGGGTAAGTTTAAGGGTAGGGTTAGGGACAGGTGTGGTGGTGTGGGTTAGTTTAAGGGTTGGATTAGGGACAGGTGTGGTGGTCTGGGTAAGTTTAAGGGTAGGGTTAGGGACAGGTGTGTTGGTGTGGGTAAGTTTAAGGGTAGAGTTAGGGACAGGTGTGTTGGTGTGGGTAAGTTTAAGGGTAGAGTTAGGGACAGGTGTGGGGGTGTTGGTAAGTTTAAGGGTAGAGTTAGGGACAGGTGTGGTGGTGTGGGTAAGTTTAAGGGTAGGGTTAGGGACAGGTGTGGGGGTGTTGGTAAGTTTAAGGGTAGGGTTAGGTGTAAGGGAAGTGTCAACTGTGTAATTACAAATGTAACTACAGAAATTAATTACAGATGTAATTACATGCAGGTATTTTTAAAAATGTAAGTACAATGTAAAAACGTGTATGTACACAATAAGTGCATTGTATCAAATGATTAATTAAAATGTTAGTACATAGTAGTTAAGGCCACCTAATATAAAGTGGGTCCCTTGCTTTTTTGTTTTGTTTCTGGACAGATTGCCGATATGGGAATTAAGATAAAAGTGGCAGCAGCAGTCATAGCTTGTACAACCATCATCGCTTTGATTCTCTCTCTTGCTAATCATCAGACTTTGTATCAGCCATACTCCACACAGGTACAAACTATGCTACGATGTGCTTTATAGATTTGTGTTCATTTATGCCATTCTGAGGGGAATAAGTCAACACTAGCCCAGCAGTGGTAAATATGACCTCAGATTCAACAGTCAATATGATTTTCATGTTCAACCAAAATGCAACGTCCGTCCAACGTTGGATGTTGACGTCAATCTGACGATGGGTTCTGACATCAACCCGATTTTCATTTTGTGTGTGTGTGTGTGCGTGTGAGTGAGTGAGTGTGAGTTAGTGAGTGTGTTTGTGTGTGAAAGTAATTGCAGCCAATAAACCAAGTTTAGTCTGAATGTCTGGAGCTGTTTGTCTGGTTTCCTCAGTATGGGATCGTGCTGGACGCCGGCTCCAGTCACACGGCTCTCTTCCTGTACCAGTGGCTGGGGAACAAACTGAACGACACTGGAATAGTCTGGCAGAATGAGCGCTGTGCTGTGGAGGGTGAGTTTCAACATTTTGCAGGGATCAAATGCTAAAAGTTTCAAGGCAAATTGAAGCTGTAAGTAACTGTAAATGGTTTCAATAGTAAGATCAGGTCTGTTTGTTTCGTCTTTTTCAATAGGTGGTGGCATATCGAGCTATGACAAGAACCCCCCGCAGGCTGGAGAGAGTCTGAAGAGATGCTTGGATGTTGCCAAGGCCAGAATACCAGAAGGCCAGTGGAAGGACACGCCGGTTTACCTCGGAGCTACCGCTGGCATGCGGCTTCTTAGGTGAGGGAAATTCTTAAAAATATTTGTCTATATTTGCATAAATGATCAGTGTTACTGGTTTCACAGATTACAGAACCAAAGTCTAGCAGACAGCATCCTCGAAGAAGTCGGCAAAACCATCCAAAGTTATCCCTTTGATTTCCGAGGGGTCAGAATAATCAGTGGCTTGGAAGAGGGAGCTTTGGGCTGGATCACCATCAACTACCTCTCGGAGAGCTTTATCAAGGTCACACACACACACACACACACACACACACACACACACACACACACACACACACACACACACACACACACACACACACACACACACACACACACACACACACACACACACACACACACACACACACACACACACACACACACACACACACACACACACACACACACACTTTATGGGATTTCCCTAGACATAATGATTTTTCAGCCTGGTCTCATTGTTAATACTTATTAATGCGTAACTTTCAAAGACAATAAACACAAATTTTTGTTTGTTTGGATAGGTGCTGAAATGTACAATATTCACATATTTATATTCACGTAGTATTATCATATTTATATATTTATCATAGATATATAAGGTATACTTTCCCTTTTACCATTGTATAGATAAATGTAAAATCCCTAAAGCCCATCCCAAACTTTTTATCCAAAATATCAAAACAAAAAATTATGGACAAAAATCCGTATGATGATGACAATTTTAGTAACAATATAGCATTAAAACGATATTTCGAGCCGCTAATCCGACACCTACCCCTAAACCTACCATAACCATTTCTGAAAACCATGTACCAAAGGACGTTCAACTGACGATGTGTTGCAGTCGCAGTCCTATAATACAGTTGCTGGTCATATAATTAGAATATCATCAAAAAGTTTATTTATTTCACTAATTCCTTTCAAAAAGTTAAACTTGTATATTATATTCATTCATTACACACAGACTGATATATTTCAAATGTTTATTTCTTTTAATTTTGATGATTATAACTGACAACTAAGGAAAATCCCAAATTCAGTATCTCAGAAAATTAGAATATTACTTTAAAGGTCCCATGGCATGGCATTTTTCTATTATTTTATAATGTTTCCTGAGCTGTACTTATATTGTTAGTATGACTTTTACATCATAAAATGTCATAATTTAGAAATAAAAGGCATTTTTTCAATACTGCTGTTTGCCCTGTGGCTGAAGGCCCTGCTTCAAGAGGCGTGTCTGCTGTGAGACTTCAGTGAAAACACCCACTGTTGTGATTGGCTGACATCTTTGTATTTTAAATGAGCGGAGGGGGCGTGGTTTAACGAGGTCTACGACGCACAAGCTGCTGCCAGAGAGACGGATGGACCTGAGTTCACTTCACATCAGTTCTCAGCATGTCTGAACTGTTTTAGTTACAGCATATACTTCAGGTTATTAGTCTATTTCTAGTCGGAGGGACTGTCACTCATGTCAGAAAGTTAGTAACTTTAGTAAATTATGGATCAGCGCTGACTGGAGACGCGAACCGTTTAGAACGATTCAGTCCGATTTGGTGAACTGGTTCGGTTCACTAAAAAGAACAGGTTCAAAAGAAAGATAGTTCGCGAACCGGACATCACTAACGTACCAGAGACGGAGCTAACAAAGTTATTTATAGTAACTACTGAGTTATGAGAGCACTGTCAGTCAGCGCGAGTTTATTGTGTTTGTATCTGAGAGTTCTGAATAAACACGAGTCCCAGTCACACCGAGTCCGTCTTCATCATTATTACCAACTTTGTAACACATGCAAAGTACCATTACAGCTGTCGAGATGAACGAGTTAAAAGTAAGTGTTGATAATAGCATTATTTTTAAAATAAAATAAAAGCGTCAGTGACGCGCGTTGAGTACACAGCGCAAACAAAGACACAACAGCAGTAATCGAATGTAATCCAGTTTATTGTGGGGCTAGGCTGGCTAGCCCGGATATGCTCACACTTACCCCCGTCTGCTTAATCTCACGCCGCGTTTGGTGCCTCCGCTGTGGGCCAGATGCAGTACTGGGGGTCGGGGATGATGAAGGCCAACGGCCAGTGCAGCCCGAGCTTCGGCGTGTGTGAGGTTTATCTCTAAAGATGTGGCTCTGCCGATGTTGAGCAGAAACTCATGACTGTATGCACATTTTAGAACCGATAGACGCGACGAGGACGTACAAAACACTGACTCACAAGATAGAAAACACGAAAACACCGTTCTGTCTGGAGAGAGAGAAGCCGCAGTGTGTGCACGAATAATAAATAATTAGCTACACATCAGAAATCACTGATCACAGATCAGAAGGAACTGAAAAAAGACTTCTGTTTTCATTTGTACATCCAAACACTGAGAAACTGCCAGCGTTCACTCGTTCACAAGGAATGATCTGAGCGTTTGCATGGGCGTGCCAGATTCTCTGGGCGGAGGAAAGGGAGGAAACCGTTCCTGCTTGGACGTCAAACCAGGAGACTTCAGGATTGGCTCGTCTGGCCTGTCATTTTCTCAAAGGCAGAGAGAGACAACCAGAACTCGGGTTTACACCGATCAACATTTCTATCCACTTGGGGACAATATTCAGGCTAGGGGAACTCATATTAATGTTGAAAAACCTCATAAAATGAAAATTTCATGCCATGGGACCTTTAAGACCAATACAAAGAAAGGATTTTTAGAAACCTTGGCCAACTGAAAAGTATGAGCATGAAAGGTATGAGCATGTCCAGCACTCAATACTTAGTTGTGGCTCCTTTTGCCTGAATTACTGCAGCGATGTGGCATGAGGAGATCAGTCTGTGGCTCTGCTCAGGTGTTATGAGAGCTCAGGTTGCTCTGATAGTGGTCTTCAGATCTTCTGCATTGTTGGGTCTGGCATATCACATCTTCCTCTTCAGATTTTCTATGGGGTTAAGGTCAGGCGAGTTTGCTGGCCAATTAAGAACAGGGATACCATGGTCCTTAAACCAGGTACTGGTTGCTTTGGCACTGTGTGCAGGTCCTATTAGAAAATGAAATCTGCATCTCCATAAAGTTGGACCTCAGAAAACACAGTGGACCAACACCAGCGCATGACATGGCACCCCAAACCATCACTGACTGTGGAAACTTTACACTGGACCTCAAGCAACGTGGATTGTGTGCCTCTCCTCTCTTCCTCCAGACTCTGGGACCCGGATTCATTTCATCAGAGAACATAACTTTGGACCACTCAGCAGCTCCAGTCCTGTCTGTCTTTAGCCCAGGTGAGACGCTTCTGACGCTGTCTGTTGGTCAAGAGTGCGACAGCTGAAACCCATGTCTGTCATACGTCTGTGTGTAGTGGTTCTTGAAGCACTGACTCCAGCTCCAGTCCACTCTTTGAGAATCTCCTCCACATTTCTGAATGGGTTTTGTTTCACAATCCTCTCCAGGGTGCGGTTATCCCTATTGCTTCTACACTTTTTTCTAGCTCATCTTTTCCTTCCCTTTGCCTCTCTATTAATGTGCTTGGACACAGAGCTCTGAGAACAGCCAGCCTCTTTTGCAATGACCTTTTGTGTCTTGCCCTCCTTGTGCAAGGGGTCAAAGGTCGTCTTCTGGTCAGCTGTCAGGTCAGCAGTCTTCCCCATGATTGTGTCTCCTACAGAACTAGACTGAGAGACCATTTAAAGGCCTTTGCAGGTGTTTTGAGGTCATCAGCTAATTAGAGTGTGGCACCAGGTGTCTTCAATATTCAACCTTTTCACAATATTCAAATTTTCTGAGATACTGAATTTGGGATTTTCCTTAGTTGTCCGTTATAATCATCAAAATTAAAAGAAATAAACATTTGAAATATATCAGTCTGTGTGTAATGAATGAATATAATATACAAGTTTCACTTTTTGAATGGAATTAGTGAAATAAATTAACTTTTTGATGATATTCTAATTATATGATATGGGACACAGAGCAGAATTTAAGTTATTCATCCATGAAAACATGAATCCGCATCAGCTCCATAAATCAACTATCCCTTCAGAAGCATTCTGTCTCATTCTACATGTTGTCTCTTCTTCTTGAGTCTCTCCATCATTGTCCGACTCCGGTTTGATCATAAGGCTGAGCAGTTTCTGACATTTTCAGTGTGTGTGTGTGTGTGTGTGTGTGTGTGTGTGTGTGTGTGTGTGTGTGTGTGTGTGTGTGTGTGTGTGTGGACTACTAACACGAGCTCTTGAAGCTCCGCCTTCTTTTAGAAAGGGGTCGGGAGCAGCAGCTAATTTGCATGTAAAGGGACACACACAAAAACGGCGCGTTTTTGCTCACCCCCAAAAAGAGACCATTTTAACATGCTATAAAAAAATATCTTGAGCTGAAACATCACAAAAGGTGTTTTCTTCTTGTACATCTACACTCTCTTAACTAACTCTCTTTCACTCTTTTATTTTTTCCTTGCAGCACACTTTTGAGGGCTTTTGGAGCCGCCCTAAAGCAGGAAGGATTGTTGGAGCTCTAGATCTCGGTGGCGCGTCAACACAAATTTCATTCACCCCAAAAGACCCAGTGCAAGACCCCAGATCAGCTTTGAATTTCCGGCTCTATGGGTACGAGTATGAGCTGTACACACACAGCTACTTGTGCTACGGCATGGACCAGGCTTTGAAGAAACTTCAGGCCTACCTTCACAAGGTTGGTTTTTAAAGGGTTCAATTACATATCAGTATGTAGGCAGTTTTAGGATATCACCTTTACTGTACACCAATCAGGCATAACATTATGACCAGGTGAAGTGAGTAACACTGATGATCCATGTTAGTGTGTGGGATATATTAGGCAGCAAGTGAACATGTTGTCCTCAGAGTTGATGTGTTAGAAGCAGGAAAAATGGGCAAGCGTAAGGATTTGAGCGAGTTTGACAAGGGCCAGATTGTGACGGCTAGAGGACTGGGTCAGAGCATCTCCAGAACTGCAGCTCTTGTGGGGTGTTCCCGGTCTGCAGTGGTCAGTCTTTTTAAAATGACCCAACGTTGGTGCATTTCTGATGGGCATAGGAAGCACATCCCATAGCTTGGGGGCTTTGTATGAAAAGGCTCTTTCCCCTATGCTTTTGATCTTACATGAAGGCTGGTGAAGTGAAAGAGAGTTAGCAGAGCGAAGAGAGCGTGATGGAGTATAAGGGCTGATGAGATCACAGAGATACTCAGGTGCAGTCCCATGAAGTGCCTTGTATGTTAAAATAAGAATTTTAAAATCAATTCTCGCATTTATGGGAAGCCATTGCAGTTGTGAAAGAACCGGTGTAATGTGTCCGCACACGAGCAGCAGGATTTTGTATATACTGAAGCTTGCTCAGTGATTTAGCTGGAAGGCCAGAGAACAAGGCATTACAGTAATCTAACCTAGCTGTAATGAAGGCATGTATAAGCTTTCCTGTGTCTGCAAAAGAGAGAAAAGGTCTAAGTCGAGCTATGTTTCTCAGGTGGAAAGATGTGTTTTATGTGTGCTTCAAATGTTAACTGTGCATCAAGATTACGCACCTGTGAAGTGGGGATTACCGTGCTGGAATCAACCATCAAACTGATCTGCTCGGCCTCACTGTACCAATCTGCATCAATTCAGTTCTGGAGCCGTTATTCTGCATCCAGACACTGATCTCTGCAAGACAACTAAGCAAAGCTATTAATGAGCAATGGACATCAGGACTCAGGGGTGGACTGGGGCAAAAAAGTGGCCCAGGACTTTCTGGCACAAAGCGGCCCATCACACCCGGTCCTCGACTCACCTCACCATTAACCCACCAGCTCATTATACACAGGGCAATTTTAAACACTGAAGCTATTTATACAAAAATATGAATTATATTAATTCTTTTATTGAAATGCTTATCATAATGAATGAGTGGCATACTTCTTCAGGTTATAATTTGTCTTTCCTGGTGCACATGGCAGATAGCATTTTTTTATATACAAATTTTGATTTCTCTTTTCCAAACACTGTAGTTTAATATCATTAAGTTCAATACCTACCATCAAATCAGACCATATACAATGCTATTGTCTAGAAGACTTAGGATGTAGTGCAGAATGTGGACTGTTTTAGGGTGCCTTTCTAGTGCTTATAGTATGTAATCTGTAATTTTATGGAATAGAGCTCAAATAGTGGAAAAGAGTTTTAAAATTATATGAAAAATACAGCATATTAAAATGATTTCTGAAGGATCATGTGACACTTACTGAAGTAATGATGCTGAAAAGTCAGCTTTTACAGAAATAAATTACATTTTACAATACAGTCTCAAAGAAAACAACTAGGCCTATTGGAAATTGTATTCATATTTCTTAATATTTGTGGTTTTACTGTATTTTTGATCAAATAAATTCAGCCTTCTTCTTTCAAAAACATTTTTAAAAGACTTTTGATTACCAGTGTGTAAAATAATGCATATGAACTAACTAGCAATTTATATATTTATTTTCATATGACACTTTCCATAGGCTACTTGAATATGAAAGTTACCAGTTCTAGTATGATGTATGTGAAGGCTAAGACTACGTTTCAGAAATATATTTCTGACTAATTTATTTATAATAATATAATAATATATTCATGAATAATTTGAAAATGATTGTGAAATTACTGAAGAAAGCCTGGAAACAGAAAGACAAACATTATTCCCTCTGATATGCTGAAAACTGCGACACCTGTGTTTCTTTGTGCATTCTGTGACGAATAACGTAAAAGGCATTACAATCTGATTAATTCTCAAAGGTCAGCAGTAGTTTACAACCCTGGAAATTAATGTCCGTCGTTTAACATTTTTTAAATTGTTAACAGTCTGGAAATATTGCTGTAGCCCATTGACTCATATTCAGCTCTTACCTCGGCTCGCATTCAAGTGCCGCCCGCGCTGCTGTGGACAGTAAATCCCACCTCCTTCAATTTGATTGGGTATCGCAAACATTTTGACATTTACACCACTGAGACACTGGGACTGAGCAGGCTATAGATTAGAGTTTTGCCTCAAGTGGGCTGCGCGGGCCATTCGTCTGGGCTGACGGAAGGATATAGGCTACGTAGTTTTCCTATAATTTATTCTTCATATATAGCCTATTTACGTAGTAACGGGCCGGCCCACAATGTCCAGCGGCCCACCGGGAAAACGCTCGGTATGCCAGATGGCCAGTCCGCCCCTGTCAGGACTAGAGCTGATGTAAATCTGCGTATAATCATCCGCATAGCAGTGATACCCAAGACCATATTTCCTGATGATCTGCCCAAGCGGAAGCATGTAAATGTTCAATAAAATTGGACCCAATACTGAGCCCTGAGGAACTCCCTGTCGAACAGGCACAGTGTCAGATTTATAGTTACCCAGGCTAACAAACTGGGCACGATTCATTAAATAAGACTGAAACCAACAGAGTACAGCTCCAGAAAGACACAACCAATTCTCCAGCCTTCTTTAAAAAGATCATTTACGACCCTAACTAGAGCGGTTTCAGTACTATGCCCTCTCTTCTGAACCCAGATTGAAAAGGTTCAAAGACACTGTTCAGTGCTAGGTGATTATTTAGCTGTAAGTCATTTCAACTTAAATTACATTAAATTGACTCTGACTCACTTAGAACAAAGATGAAATGAAGAGTTAAAGCAATGGTAAACATATGTTGTCATAACTTATGGGGTTTAGAAAGCAATAACAATAGATATATGGACACATTGAATGTGTTTTATGGGTTTTTGCTCCATCCAGACTGCTGGGTCATCGCCTGTCATCAGTCACCCATGCTACCACAAAGGATATTTACTCAATGTTACTCTGGCTGAACTTTACAACTCCCCTTGTGTGGACAAACCGATCAATTTTCAGCCCAATGCTACAGTCACTTTCTCCGGAACGGGTAATTCATCCTTCTGTCTTTCTTCAGTCGAGAACATTGTTAACCTCACAGACTGTGCCTTCTCACCAGACTGTGGTTACAACGGTGTCTATCAGCCTCCGGTCAACGGAGAATTCTTTGTGAGTGTTGCTTTCCTTATCAGCCCATCTTCATTGATTACTAGTCGCATTACGAGTCACAAGTTTAATTCAGGGTCAAATTTAAGACTTTTTAAGACCTTTTAAAGACCATTATGAATTAAATTTAAGACCTATTTAAAGGAAATGCAGTCACAAAATTACTTGCAAAGTAAATTAATGTATTCAAATTGAACAAATCGATAAACTTGCACTTCCCCATAGCTCAATCCCACCAGGATTTCGCATTTTTTGGTGATTTTTGAGATCAAAATGCCTGAATTTGTGGTGGTAATTTCCAGAAATTAGCATAATTAGGATACCACATTTACTATATTATGTATTATATTAGATGCACAATAGTCACACATGACAATAGAACAAGCCAAATGCATAAATCTTGGTTTCTTGCCATTATTTTGCGGAGAAATTACAAATTATGCAGGACCTCAAAAAATGCATTGTTGATTTTTCATTGTATAATCGCGGAAATGTGAAAAACTTGAGGACTATTAGCTGAAGAATAAAATCCATTTTATGCGTCTGTGGTACAATCCGAAAGAGACTCGCGGCAATAACACGAAAACTGATTGGCTGCAATATAAGTTACATCTTGGTCTCATTTGTAGTCGTAATACAGCGAATTATATTTGGACTAGCGAAAGAAAGAACTACAACACCACAAAACATTCCAGAGCGCTGCGGAAGCATTTCAATGAGCATTAGAGCTAGCGTTACATGGACATAGGAAAATTAAGACCAGGGGCCGGTTGCATAAACTGCTTAGACTAGTCTTAAAAGTTAGTCGTCTATTTTTTTCTTCAAGACTGTTCTTAACTTTTTAAAGTCAGTTACATAAAAAGTTAGATTGGTCTAATTTGAATCAGAAAAGTAAGTCTGATTACCTCTTGACTAATTACTAGTGTGTCAAACTAGTTCTTAAGACACAGTCTAAACATAATGGCTAAGTTTATGCAACTGGCAGCTGTTTAAAATGATTTAAGACCTAGATTTTGAAATTCTAGACTTTTTTAGACCCAGCGGAAACCCTGTTAATTGTCCTCTATCCCTTGTACTTCATTGTTTTGCTTGTCTTAAAATAACCGTAAAAGCTACATTTGATGTATATTTCAGGCTTTTTCCTCATACTTCCACACCTTTGACTTTCTTGGTCTTGCCCCGAAAGCTCAACTGACACGGGTTCATTCCACTATTCAGACTCACTGCAACAAAAACTGGACCACTGTGAGTCCACAGAAACAAACACACATTGTCAATTACTAAAAATCCTTTCAATTATATAAATGTCTAGTATATTTGACAATGCTAACGTTTATCTTTAAAATCATGGTTATGATCGTTATTCTTTTCTGCAGCTTACTACTGAAAATCCATCCATTACTGAAACATATCTGAAAGATTATTGTGCTTCTGCGCATTATATTATGACTATTCTCCTGAAGGGATACAAGTTTAATAACACCTGGGATCAAATCTCTTTTAAGAAACAGGTAAGTGTAAATTATTAGCCTTCCTGAATCGCAATGAAGTTGATCAGTAACATGAATATATGCTTTCCATACATACTGTACATACACATCAATCTCATGCTAATAGAGCAAACTGAATATTGATATTCAGTGATTCATAGATCCTTAGATTGAGGTTTTTTGCATTGCTCAAGATCACACTGACGTCATAACATGTGGCTTAACCACTACATTGCCAAAAGTGTTGTGACGCCTGCCTTCAAGTTTGGAGGTCTGGAGCTCTTGACTCTGCAGAAAGTTGGCGACTTCTGTGACCCTCAGCATGTGCTGACCCCACTTCTGTGACCCTCAGCATGCGCTGACCCCGCTCTGTGACCCTCAGCATGCGCTGACCCCGCTCTGTGACCCTCAGCATGCGCTGACCCCGCTCTGTAACCCTCAGCATGCGCTGACCCCGCTCTGTGACCCTCAGCATGCGCTGACCCCGCTCTGTGACCCTCAGCATGCGCTGACCCCGCTCTGTGGCCCTCAGCATGAGCTGACCCCGCTCTGTGACCCTCAGCATGAGCTGACCCCGCTCTGTGGCCCTCAGCATGTGCTGACCCCGCTCTGTGGCCCTCAGCATGCGCTGACCCCGCTCTGTGGCCCTCAGCATGCGCTGACCCCGCTCTGTGGCCCTCAGCATGCGCTGACCCCGCTCTGTGGCCCTCAGCATGCGCTGACCCCGCTCTGTGACCCTCAGCATGAGCTGACCCCGCTCTGTGACCCTCAGCATGTGCTGCCCCCACTTCTGTGACCCTCAGCATGCGCTGACCCCGCTCTGTGACCCTCAGCATGCGCTGACCCCGCTCTGTGACCCTCAGCATGCGCTGACCCCGCTCTGTGACCCTCAGCATGCGCTGACCCCGCTCTGTGACCCTCAGCATGCGCTGACCCCGCTCTGTGACCCTCAGCATGCGCTGACCCCGCTCTGTGACCCTCAGCATGCGCTGACCCCGCTCTGTGACCCTCAGCATGCGCTGACCCCCCTCTGTGACCCTCAGCATGCGCTGACCCCGCTCTGTGACCCTCAGCATGAGCTGACCCCGCTCTGTGACCCTCAGCATGAGCTGACCCCGCTCTGTGACCCTCAGCATGAGCTGACCCCGCTCTGTGACCCTCAGCATGCGCTGACCCCACTCTGTGGCTGAGTTGCTGTTGTTCCCAATGGCTTCCACTTTGTTATAATCCCACTAACAGTTGAGCGTGGAATATTTAGTAGTGAGGAAATGTCCCGAATGGATTGGGCGGCCCAATACTTTTGGCAATATAGTGTATCAGGGGATTTATATTCACACGTGATGTTATGATGGTTCCAGATAGCAGACACAGACATCGGCTGGACATTGGGCTACATGCTGAACCTGACCAACATGATTCCCTCTGAACACCCCAGAGCGGTGACCGGAGTGCCGCACAGCCAATGGGCGGCTCTGATTTTCTTCATTGTACTTGCCTTCATCCTCAGTCTACTTCTCATAGTCATCCTGCACTTTAAACCCAAATAATTTGGCAAAACGTCAAAAAAAAAAAATCAGTTTTAAAGTTAAGAAATTAAAAGTTTAAGTTAGCAGAACTGGCATTTCCTACTTATACATTTTAACTCTTCTTAACTTGAAATGTTTGAGTACACTAATTCATACATTTAACTTAAAAATTCCATGTAATCTCAATGTGAACATTTTCATTAGTATAAACTTAGCGAGCTATAACAATGCTAACTTGCAAACATGTTAAAGGGTTAGTTCACCCAAAAATGAAAATTCTGTCATTAATTACTTACCCTCATGTTGTTCGACACCCGTAAGACCTCCGTAAAAGACACTAAAGACTAAAGTTACAAAGTCCATCTCGCTAAAGCGGCTCTACAATGACTATGAATCGGCGAGAATAGTTTTAGTGAACAGTGATTCATAACGCTTCGAAGCTTCATGATGTAGTGTTTTGAAATCGTCATCTCTATATAAGTCGTTATTTAGGGTTTTTTTGCGCACAGAAACTATTCTCGCCTCTTCATAAAGTTATTGTAGAGCCGCTGTAGTGAGATGGACTTTGTAACTTTAGTCTTTAGTGTCTTTTAAGGGTCTTGAGAGTGTAAAGTTGAGCCAATGGAGGCCTTTCAGAGCATCAGATTTACACTAAAATATCTTCATTTGTGTCTGAAGATGAACGGAGGTCTGACGGGTGTCCAACCACATGAGGCTCAGTCATTAATCACACAATCTACAGTTTTGGGTGAACTAAGCCTTTAACAATAGCATGGTTGCTGAATGAGTGTAGTAATATAAAGCGTTTAGAAACTCTTCTACATTAAC
>NC_137114.1:58040570-58043070 GCF_949357685.1 Gobio gobio
AGCCCATAGTTAACCAAATCAAAGTATTTTCATATTGAATGACAGGTGCAGCTTCAAATCTGTTCATGGTCAATACAGGTTATAAGTAAACTAATAAAACTAATGGACAATGTTTTGATTATATGTTTTAGATAGCCTATACTGTGTGTTTTTGTAAATGTATATGGTTTTCAATTTGAAAGTAAAGTAAATTACAATATTAATTTATGTTAGGCTATATCATAATCTGCACCCGTCGTTGCCTTTCTTTGATGACGTTGCAGGGCGTTCCAAATGAGTGATTATTGTCAGCGAAGTCCACTTCAACTGATATACCCTGCTCAGGGAGTAGGGAGCAGTGAACACTGCGTAGGGACCCTGTCGAATGGAATGCACCCATGCTGTAGTTTCTCAGCTTTTTGTCAGTGTTCTCTCTGTTCTACAGTAGAGGGCGCTGTGACATCATCTGAACGAGTGCAGAACCTCAGGGTGAAGAAGAAGAAGCAGAAACGAGTGATAGAAGCATTGCTGACGCACGTGAAAAATGTGATTTTCTCAGTTATTTGCTCCAAATGCTGCTGTTTTTATGAAACATACCCACATTGAAGACCTAAAATGATACCTTTTTTTGTCCAGAAAGCTTATATAATTTCCTTTTTATAATATTTTAGATTTTTTTAAATCTTATTTATTTATTTATTTATTTATTTATTTTTTTATGCATTTGGCAGACGCTTTTATCCAAAGCGACTTACATTTCATTCAAGGTACACATTTTACATTTTGTCAATCCTTTATTTAACCTTTAAATGACTAGATTTTATCAATAAATAATATCATTTAAGCACATTCTTTCAACTTAAGATAACTCCTCATAACCAGCTCAGAATCTCTCACATTGGGTCAATCTGGGTGTCTTTGCTGACCTCTCGTGCAATAATAATAATAATAATAATAATAATATAAGATGATATTTCATGACTCTTGCCAGTAGATGGCTGTATATAGCTCTATATCAGGGGCGCCAGCGCACACACACAACATATCCCAGCGCTGCAAACTTCACATCACAGCCTGCTCATTATCAAAATCAACCTAAGATATACAAATAAAAGAGTCAGTTTTAGATTATAGTCAATAGTTTAAACAGTCAGTAGCACAATTAGCGTGACCTCTCGATCCGCTGTGGTGTTTCCAAGCACGTGTGTGTGAAGAGGATGATTTCTTCCGTCAATATTGGGACGCGAGTGAAGTACAAAACCTATAATAATAATAGTTTAGCATCCAAACACATCGCGAATATGGGAACATTTGGATTCGAGTTAGGCTAACGCTGGTTACTTTCAGTTTCTCATTAAATGATTTCGTTTTGGCTTGGAAATATGCTAAAATAGCCTAAAGCTGTGTCTGTAGCGTTTATAATGGTTGTAGTACATTTCACTTTATTTGCCGGTTTTATTTCTGAATGCAATCAAATATGACTTATGTGTGACTTACCTGTTCTCTCTCTCTCTCAAAAACATAGTATATATATATTTGTAGTGTATATTTAAAGCTCCACTGTGTGATATTTTCCCCCATCTAGTGGTGAACTGGTTTATGACCATCCAGTGAATATTAGTTTCTGTTCCTCTCAATTCCGATTTGGTTTTAACTCCTACGGTGGCTGATTTAGTCCAAGATTAACATGTCTTCCAGCTCGACCTCGTCCACATTGGACACGGAGCCATCGAGTGTTAAAACGCCAAAGGCCAAGCTTGAATTTACGGGAATGTCCCTCTTTGGCTAATGTACTTTCAAGATGGAGGATCAACATGGCGACCCGCATTCAAACCCTCACCCGTATGTGTTTACAATGGCATATTATAAACTTACCAGAATACTTTATTACTTGAAAGAAGTAAATATACATTAATGAGCACATATATTTTTGAAAGAACTAAGTGTTTTTAGCTAAGAATAAACTAAAACAGTTACACAGTGTAGCTTTAAGAATGCAGCAAACAAATAATTGGGTAAAATGGTTGGTTAACCGGTTAATTAGCGTCCAATATATAACTTTGCGTTGTGAACGTGTGAAGGATCAAATCATCTCTCTCTCTCTCTCTCTCTCTCTCTCTCTCTCTCTCTCAAAAACATAAAATATATATATATATTTGTAGTGTATATTTAAGAATGCATCAGACAAATAATTGGTTATAATTTCGTGTTGGTTAACCGGTTAATTAGCGTCTCATATATAACTTAGCGTTGTGAACGTGTGAAGGATCAAAAGCGGTTGTGTGGGAAAGTGTTGAGGTGAGTTAGTGCCATCTGGTGGTTTAATGGAGAATACAGTCACATGACCCATTATAGAAGAGTTCTGATGCTTGGCTTGACTAGTTTGAATGTGAACGGTTGTAGGCCTATAAATGGGTCACGGCAATTAAAAAACTAAAAAGTGTCGCTCTTAAAAGAGTTTGAAAAGCACAGCTCTATATGGAGCGGATGAGCGGTTCCGCTGGGTCCTGAGGGTCTGAGT
>NC_137114.1:58048070-58070570 GCF_949357685.1 Gobio gobio
TGATGTTCATATGTTTAGTTATTTGTATCTACATTTGTATTATTCTTTTAGTTTGAGTTTGAGTAATGTTAGTCCTTCCAGTTGATCTAAATGAAATTATTAACGTTGCCTTGCCAACTAACTGAAAGTATGTTTTTGAATATTTAATTTCAATGTAATATTTAGAGTTGTGTGTGAACAATATCAGGAGAGAAGACTGATCCTCACAAGCTCATGTGGCCGAACTCATCCTGAAGCGTCAGCAGCAGCTCGGCCAGCTCCTCATTGGAGGAGGAGGAGGAGGAGGAGGAGCTACTGGAGGAGGGGGCGTGTCCCAGCACACGCTCATTACACAGCTGAGGATGATGCTGCTTCATCAGATGGAGGACGCGCTGGACATTCGCCCGCACTGAGTGACTGGAGCCTGTGGACTGAACACACACACACACACACGCTGCATTACGCCCTGAGGACATGAGGAAACATGAGGAATCTCCAAACCGTGATGAGAGTGTGTGATTGGTTACCGTCCCGGTGACAAACGGCACGTCCCCCAGACTCAGTCTGTAGTGCGGCTGCGGGCGGAGCGGATGCTTCTGCAGAAACACAGCCATCCGTCAAACTCATTTCATACTGCGCTTCATAATACACACGCTCTCAGAGCAGATTCACACACACACGACATCTTAAAATATTTCACAGTTTACTTTTTCTGTGTATTTCGGACTATTTCTGAGTATTTGATTGTATGTTCGGAGTATGATGAGTATGATGAGTATGATGAGTATGATGAGTATGATGAGTATGATGAGTATGATGAGTATGATGAGTATGATGAGTATGATGAGTATGATGAGTATGATGCGTATGTCTGAGTATGATGAGTATGATGAGTATGATGAGTATGATGAGTATGATGAGTATGATGAGTATGTCTGAGTATGATGAGTATGATGAGTATGATGAGTATGATGAGTATGATGAGTATGTCTGAGTATGATGAGTATGATGAGTATGTCTGAGTATGATGAGTATGATGAGTATGATGAGTATGATGAGTATGATGAGTATGTTCAGAGTATGATGAGTATGTCTGAGTATGATGAGTATGATGAGTATGATGAGTATGATGAGTATGATGAGTATGATGAGTATGTCTGAGTATGATGAGTATGATGAGTATGTCTGAGTATGATGAGTATGATGAGTATGATGAGTATGATGAGTATGATGAGTATGATGAGTATGATGAGTATGATGAGTATGATGAGTATGATGAGTATGTTCAGAGTATGATGAGTATGTCTGAGTATTTCAGGGTATGTCATAGACGGGGTAAACCAAGCCTGATCTGCCGGCGAATTGATTTCGCCCTGCAACTCAGTCTGGTACATTCATATCTACTGCTTCTGTTACACTTTTGCGGGAACCAATCACAGACTGGCTTATCCACCTGGCGCGCTATTGGCGGGTTTAACACGATGACAGATAGAGAAGCGATGGGTCGTCGCCCGTTGACCAATCTTAAAGTGAGCTTGGTCTGGTGATAGTCAGACTGGTATTTCATGATATTTCTGAGTATTTCAGAGTGTGTTGGAATATTCTGAAGTATTTCAGAGTATTTAATGGTATTTCAGAGTGTGTTGAAGTATTTCAGAGTATTTTAGGGTATTTCAGAGTATTTTGAAGTATTTCAGAGTATTTAATGGTATTTCAGAGTGTGTTGGAGTATTTTGAAGTATTTCAGAGTATTTAATGGTATTTCAGAGTGTGTTGGAGTATTCTGAAGTATTTCAGAGTATTTTAGGGTATTTCAGAGTATTTTGAAGTATTTCAGAGTATTTAATGGTATTTCAGAGTGTGTTGGAGTATTTTGAAGTATTTCAGAGTATTTAATGGTATTTCAGAGTGTGTTGGAGTATTCTGAAGTATTTCAGAGTGTTTTAGGGTATTTCAGAGTATTTAGTCAACTTTATTTATATAGCGCTTTTAACAATGTAGATTGTTTCAAAGCAGCTTTACAGTGTTAAACAGGAAAATAATGCAGCATAATTTTATTCAGCTGTATAGCCATTCTGGAAAAATTTCAAGTATCATACAGTGACAGTGTGGGCTTTAGATTAATAATTTGATCAGTAATTTAGTTTAAATGGTTAATTTAGTTTATTATTTAGATGTATTTCGATGTTTAGTTGAAAAATTTAGTGTCCCCATGTATTTTGCCCCCAGTATTTAATGGTATTTCAGAGTGTGTTGAAGTATTTCAGAGTATTTAATGGTATTTCAGAGTGTGTTGAAGTATTTCAGAGTATTTAATGGTATTTCAGAGTATTTAATGGTATTTCAGAGTGTGTTGAAGTATTTCAGAGTATTTAATGGTATTTCAGAGTGTGTTGAAGTATTTCAGAGTATTTTAGGGTATTTCAGAGTATGATGGAGTATTTTGAAGTATTTCAAGAGTATTTTCAGGGGTATTTCTGACTATTTCAGCATATTTCGGGGTATTTCTGATTATTTCAGCATATTTCGGAGTATGTCAGAATATTTAATGGTATTTCAGTATTTTGTATTTTGAAGTATTCTGGTCTATTTTGAAGTATTCTGGTCTTTTTTGGAGTATGTAGGAGTATTTGTGAATATTTCAGGGTGTGTCAGAGTATATTGGTCTATTTCAGAGTATGTTGCCGTATTTCAGAGTATCTCTGTCTATTTACTATGACTGATTTCGAAGCAATTGATGGTAAAATTTTAGAAGAAACAGTACAGCACCTTAAAACATCAACCTGCGCCCTTGACACACTCCCCACTTCTTTTTTCAAAAGTGTGTTTAACTGTTTAGAAGCAGATCTCCTAGAAGTGGTAAACGCCTCACTCCTTTCTGGGACTTTTCCAAACTCCCTTAAAACCGCAGTAGTAAAGCCTCTCCTGAAAAAGAGAAATCTGGATAACTCCATATTGAGCAACTACAGACCAATCTCAAATCTCCCCTTCATAGGCAAGATCATTGAAAAAGTTGTTTTCAGTCAGCTGAACAAATTCTTAAGCTCAAACGGATACTTTGACAATTTTCAATCTGGTTTCCGACCGCATCACAGCACAGAGACGGCCCTCATTAAGATAATAAATGATATTCGCCTCAATACAGATACAGGCAAAACATCAATTCTGGTACTACTGGACCTCAGTGCTGCATTCGACACTGTTGACCACAAAATACTTCTTGACAGGCTAGAAAATTGGGTTGGGCTTTCTGGAATGGTCCTCAAATGGTTCAGGTCATACTTAGAAGGGAGAGGTTATTATGTGAGTATAGGTGACCATAAGTCTGAGTGGACATCCATGACATGCGGAGTCCCACAAGGGTCTAGTCTTGCTCCACTCCTATTCAACCTGTATATGCTGCCACTGAGCCAAATAATGGAAAATAACAAAATGGCTTACCACAGCTATGCTGACGACACCCAGATCTACTTAGCCCTATCACCAAATGACTACAGCCCCATTGACTCTCTATGTAAATGCATTGATGAAGTTAACAGTTGGATGTGCCAAAACTTTCTTCAGTTAAACAAAGACAAAACTGAAATTACTACATTTGGAAACAAAGATGAAATTCTCAAGGTGAATGCATATCTTGAGGCTAAAGGCCTGAAATCAAAAAATCAAGTCAGGAATCTTGGTGTGATTTTGGAGTCAGACCTGAGTTTCAATAGTCATGTCAAAGCAATAACTAAATCCGCTTACTATCATCTCAAAAATATATCAAGAATTAGATGCTTTGTTTCCAGGCAAGACTTAGAGAAACTCGTTCATGCTTTTATCACCAGCAGGGTGGACTATTGTAATGGTCTCCTCACCGGCCTTCCCAAAAAGACCATTAGACAGCTGCAGCTCATACAGAATGCTGCTGCCAGGATCCTGAGCAGAACCAGAAAATATGACCATATCACACCAGTCCTCAGATCTTTACACTGGCTTCCAGTTACATTTAGGATCGATTTTAAAGTGCTATTACTTGTATATAAATCACTCAATGACCTAGGACCTCAATACATTGCAGATATGCTGATTAAATACAAACCCAACAGATCACTCAGATCATCAGGATCAAGTCAATTAGAAATACCAAGGGTTCACTCAAAGCAAGGAGAGTCTGCTTTTAGCTATTATGCCAGCCGCAGCTGGAACCAGCTTCCTGAACAGATCAGATGTGCTCCAACAGTAGCCACTTTCAAATCCAGACTCAAAACACATCTGTTCAGCTGTGCATTTACTGAATGAGCTGTGCCACTGTACGTGCTTTGTCCGAACTGCTTGCATTTTAATTTATATGCTTAAATTTAACCCTGTTTTTATTTTTATTTTTAATTATACTCTTTATTTTTATCTTTCAATATTTTCTTTATTTTTTATTTCTTTAAATTCCTATTATAACTGTAATATTGTTATTTCATTTCTGTGTAAAGCACTTTGAATTGCCACTGTGTATGAAATGTGCTATACAAATAAACTTGCCTTGCCTTGCCTTGCCTTGCCTTGCCTATTTCGGAGTATGTTGGAGTATTTTGAAGTATTTTAGAGTATTTTAGGGTATTTCTGACCATTTTTGAGTATTTCAGCATATTTTGGAGTATTTCAAAGTATTTAATGGTATTTTAGTGTGTGCTGAAGTTTTCCAGAGTATTTAATGGTATTTCAGAGTGTGCTGAAGTATTTCAGAGTATTTAATGGTATTTCAGAGTGTGCTGAAGTATTTCAGAGTATTTAATGGTATTTCAGAGTATTTAATGGTATTTCAGAGTGTGCTGAAGTATTTCAGAGTATTTAATGGTATTTCAGAGTGTGTTGAAGTATTTCAGAGTATTTTAGGGTATTTCAGAGTATTTAATGGTATTTCAGAGTATTTAATGGTATTTCAGAGTGTGCTGAAGTATTTCAGAGTGTGCTGAAGTATTTCAGAGTATTTAATGGTATTTCAGAGTGTGCTGAAGTATTTCAGAGTGTGCTGAAGTATTTCAGAGTATTTAATGGTATTTCAGAGTGTGCTGAAGTATTTCAGAGTATTTAATGGTATTTCAGAGTGTGCTGAAGTATTTCAGAGTATTTAATGGTATTTCAGAGTGTGTTGAAGTATTTCAGAGTATTTAATGGTATTTCAGAGTGTGCTGAAGTATTTCAGAGTATTTAATGGTATTTCAGAGTGTGTTGAAGTATTTCAGAGTATTTTAGGGTATTTCAGAGTATTTAATGGTATTTCAGAGTGTGCTGAAGTATTTCAGAGTGTGCTGAAGTATTTCAGAGTATTTAATGGTATTTCAGAGTGTGCTGAAGTATTTCAGAGTATTTAATGGTATTTCAGAGTGTGTTGAAGTATTTCAGAGTATTTAATGGTATTTCAGAGTGTGCTGAAGTATTTCAGAGTATTTAATGGTATTTCAGAGTGTGCTGAAATATTTCAGAGTATTTTAGGGTATTTCAGAGTATTTAATGGTATTTCAGAGTGTGCTGAAGTATTTCAGAGTATTTAATGGTATTTCAGAGTGTGCTGAAGTATTTCAGAGTATTTAATGGTATTTCAGAGTGTGCTGAAGTATTTCAGAGTATTTAATGGTATTTCAGAGTGTGCTGAAGTATTTCAGAGTATTTAATGGTATTTCAGAGTGTGCTGAAGTATTTCAGAGTATTTAATGGTATTTCAGAGTGTGCTGAAGTATTTCAGAGTATTTAATGGTATTTCAGAGTGTGTTGAAGTATTTCAGAGTATTTAATGGTATTTCAGAGTGTGCTGAAGTATTTCAGAGTATTTAATGGTATTTCAGAGTGTGTTGAAGTATTTCAGAGTATTTAATGGTATTTCAGAGTGTGCTGAAGTATTTCAGAGTATTTAATGGTATTTCAGAGTGTGTTGAAGTATTTCAGAGTATTTTAGGGTATTTCAGAGTATTTAATGGTATTTCAGAGTATTTTGAAGTATTTCAGAGTATTTAATGGTATTTCAGAGTGTGTTGGAGTATTTTGAAGTATTTCAGAGTATTTAATGGTATTTCAGAGTATTCTGAAGTATTTCAGAGTATTTTAGGGTATTTCAGAGTATTTAATGGTATTTCAGAGTGTGTTGAAGTATTTCAGAGTATTTAATGGTATTTCAGAGTGTGTTGAAGTATTTCAGAGTATTTTAGGGTATTTCAGAGTATGATGGAGTATTTTGAAGTATTTCAAGAGTATTTTCAGGGGTATTTCTGACTATTTCAGCATATTTCGGGGTATTTCTGATTATTTCAGCATATTTCGGAGTATGTCAGAATATTTAATGGTATTTCAGTATTTTGTATTTTGAAGTATTCTGGTCTATTTTGAAGTATTCTGGTCTATTTTGGAGTATGTAGGAGTATTTGTGAATATTTCAGGGTGTGTCAGAGTATATTGGTCTATTTCAGAGTATGTTGCCGTATTTCAGAGTATCTCTGTCTATTTCGGAGTATGTTGGAGTATTTTGAAGTATTTTAGAGTATTTTAGGGTATTTCTGACAATTTTTGAGTATTTCAGCATATTTTGGAGTATTTCAAAGTATTTAATGGTATTTTAGAGTGTGCTGAAGTTTTTCAGAGTATTTAATGGTATTTCAGAGTGTGCTGAAGTATTTCAGAGTATTTAATGGTATTTCAGAGTGTGCTGAAGTATTTCAGAGTATTTAATGGTATTTCAGAGTATTTAATGGTATTTCAGAGTGTGCTGAAGTATTTCAGAGTATTTAATGGTATTTCAGAGTATTTAATGGTATTTCAGAGTGTGCTGAAGTATTTCAGAGTATTTAATGGTATTTCAGAGTGTTCTGAAGTATTTCAGAGTATTTAATGGTATTTCAGAGTGTGTTGAAGTATTTCAGAGTATTTAATGGTATTTCAGAGTATTTAATGGTATTTCAGAGTGTGCTGAAGTATTTCAGAGTATTTAATGGTATTTCAGAGTGTGTTGAAGTATTTCAGAGTATTTAATGGTATTTCAGAGTATTTAATGGTATTTCAGAGTGTGCTGAAGTATTTCAAAGTATTTAATGGTATTTTAGAGTGTGCTGAAGTTTTTCAGAGTATTTAATGGTATTTCAGAGTATTTAATGGTATTTCAGAGTATTTAATGGTATTTCAGAGTGTGCTGAAGTATTTCAAAGTATTTAATGGTATTTCAGAGTGTGCTGAAGTATTTCAGAGTATTTAATGGTATTTCAGAGTGTGCTGAAGTATTTCAGAGTATATAATGGTATTTCAGAGTGTGCTGAAGTATTTCAGAGTATATAATGGTATTTCAGAGTGTGTTGAAGTATTTCAGAGTATTTAATGGTATTTCAGAGTGTGCTGAAGTATTTCAAAGTATTTAATGGTATTTCAGAGTGTGCTGAAGTATTTCAGAGTATTTAATGGTATTTCAGAGTGTGCTGAAGTATTTCAGAGTATATAATGGTATTTCAGAGTGTGCTGAAGTATTTCAGAGTATATAATGGTATTTCAGAGTGTGTTGAAGTATTTCAGAGTATTTAATGGTATTTCAGAGTGTGCTGAAGTATTTCAGAGTATTTAATGGTATTTCAGAGTATTTAATGGTATTTCAGAGTGTGTTGAAGTATTTCAGAGTATTTAATGGTATTTCAGAGTGTGCTGAAGTATTTCAGAGTATTTAATGGTATTTCAGAGTGTGTTGAAGTATTTCAGAGTATTTTAGGGTATTTCAGAGTATTTAATGGTATTTCAGAGTATTTTGAAGTATTTCAGAGTATTTAATGGTATTTCAGAGTGTGTTGGAGTATTTTGAAGTATTTCAGAGTATTTAATGTTATTTCAGAGTATTCTGAAGTATTTCAGAGTATTTTAGGGTATTTCAGAGTATTTAATGGTATTTCAGAGTGTGTTGAAGTATTTCAGAGTATTTAATGGTATTTCAGAGTGTGTTGAAGTATTTCAGAGTATTTTAGGGTATTTCAGAGTATGATGGAGTATTTTGAAGTATTTCAAGAGTATTTTCAGGGGTATTTCTGACTATTTCAGCATATTTCGGGGTATTTCTGACTATTTCAGCATATTTCGGGGTATTTCTGATTATTTCAGCATATTTCGGAGTATGTCAGAATATTTAATGGTATTTCAGTATTTTGTATTTTGAAGTATTCTGGTCTATTTTGAAGTATTCTGGTCTATTTTGGAGTATGTAGGAGTATTTGTGAATATTTCAGGGTGTGTCAGAGTATATTGGTCTATTTCAGAGTATGTTGCCGTATTTCAGAGTATCTCTGTCTATTTCGGAGTATGTTGGAGTATTTTGAAGTATTTTAGAGTATTTTAGGGTATTTCTGACAATTTTTGAGTATTTCAGCATATTTTGGAGTATTTCAAAGTATTTAATGGTATTTTAGAGTGTGCTGAAGTTTTTCAGAGTATTTAATGGTATTTCAGAGTGTGCTGAAGTATTTCATGGTATTTCAGAGTGTGCTGAAGTATTTCAGAGTATTTAATGGTATTTCAGAGTATTTAATGGTATTTCAGAGTGTGCTGAAGTATTTCCGAGTATTTAATGGTATTTCAGAGTATTTAATGGTATTTCAGAGTGTGTTGAAGTATTTCAGAGTATTTAATGGTATTTCAGAGTATTTAATGGTATTTCAGAGTGTGCTGAAGTATTTCAGAGTATTTAATGGTATTTCAGAGTGTGTTGAAGTATTTCAGAGTATTTAATGGTATTTCAGAGTGTGTTGAAGTATTTCAGAGTATTTAATGGTATTTCAGAGTGTGCTGAAGTATTTCAGAGTATTTAATGGTATTTCAGAGTGTTCTGAAGTATTTCAGAGTATTTAATTGTATTTCAGAGTATTTAATGGTATTTCAGAGTGTGTTGAAGTATTTCAGAGTATTTAATGGTATTTCAGAGTGTGCTGAAGTATTTCAGAGTATTTAATGGTATTTCAGAGTGTGTTGAAGTATTTCAGAGTATTTTAGGGTATTTCAGAGTATTTAATGGTATTTCAGAGTATTTTGAAGTATTTCAGAGTATTTAATGGTATTTCAGAGTGTGTTGGAGTATTTTGAAGTATTTCAGAGTATTTAATGGTATTTCAGAGTATTCTGAAGTATTTCAGAGTATTTAATGGTATTTCAGAGTGTGTTGAAGTATTTCAGAGTATTTTAGGGTATTTCAGAGTATGATGGAGTATTTTGAAGTATTTCAAGAGTATTTTCAGGGGTATTTCTGACTATTTCAGCATATTTCGGGGTATTTCTGATTATTTCAGCATATTTCGGAGTATGTCAGAATATTTAATGGTATTTCAGTATTTTGTATTTTGAAGTATTCTGGTCTATTTTGAAGTATTCTGGTCTATTTTGGAGTATGTAGGAGTATTTGTGAATATTTCAGGGTGTGTCAGAGTATATTGGTCTATTTCAGAGTATGTTGCCGTATTTCAGAGTATCTCTGTCTATTTCGGAGTATGTTGGAGTATTTTGAAGTATTTTAGAGTATTTTAGGGTATTTCTGACAATTTTTGAGTATTTCAGCATATTTTGGAGTATTTCAAAGTATTTAATGGTATTTTAGAGTGTGCTGAAGTTTTTCAGAGTATTTAATGGTATTTCAGAGTGTGCTGAAGTATTTCATGGTATTTCAGAGTGTGCTGAAGTATTTCAGAGTATTTAATGGTATTTCAGAGTATTTAATGGTATTTCAGAGTGTGCTGAAGTATTTCAGAGTATTTAATGGTATTTCAGAGTATTTAATGGTATTTCAGAGTGTGCTGAAGTATTTCAGAGTATTTAATGGTATTTCAGAGTATTTAATGGTATTTCAGAGTGTGCTGAAGTATTTCAGAGTATTTAATGGTATTTCAGAGTGTGTTGAAGTATTTCAGAGTATTTAATGGTATTTCAGAGTGTGCTGAAGTATTTCAGAGTATTTAATGGTATTTCAGAGTGTTCTGAAGTATTTCAGAGTATTTAATGGTATTTCAGAGTGTGTTGAAGTATTTCAGAGTATTTAATGGTATTTCAGAGTATTTAATGGTATTTCAGAGTGTGCTGAAGTATTTCAGAGTATTTAATGGTATTTCAGAGTGTGTTGAAGTATTTCAGAGTATTTAATGGTATTTCAGAGTATTTAATGGTATTTCAGAGTGTGCTGAAGTATTTCAAAGTATTTAATGGTATTTTAGAGTGTGCTGAAGTTTTTCAGAGTATTTAATGGTATTTCAGAGTATTTAATGGTATTTCAGAGTGTGCTGAAGTATTTCAGAGTATTTAATGGTATTTCAGAGTGTGCTGAAGTATTTCAAAGTATTTAATGGTATTTCAGAGTGTGCTGAAGTATTTCAGAGTATTTAATGGTATTTCAGAGTGTGCTGAAGTATTTCAGAGTATTTAATGGTATTTCAGAGTGTGTTGAAGTATTTCAGAGTATTTAATGGTATTTCAGAGTATTTAATGGTATTTCAGAGTGTGCTGAAGTATTTCAGAGTATTTAATGGTATTTCAGAGTGTGTTGAAGTATTTCAGAGTATTTAATGGTATTTTAGAGTGTGCTGAAGTATTTCAGAGTATTTAATGGTATTTCAGAGTATTTAATGGTATTTCAGAGTATTTAATGGTATTTTAGAGTGTGCTGAAGTATTTCAGAGTATTTAATGGTATTTCAGAGTGTGCTGAAGTTTTTCAGAGTATTTAATGGTATTTCAGAGTATTTAATGGTATTTCAGAGTATTTAATGGTATTTTAGAGTGTGCTGAAGTATTTCAGAGTATTTAATGGTATTTCAGAGTATTTAATGGTATTTCAGAGTATTTAATGGTATTTTAGAGTGTGCTGAAGTATTTCAGAGTATTTAATGGTATTTCAGAGTGTGCTGAAGTATTTCAGAGTATTTAATGGTATTTCAGAGTGTGCTGAAGTATTTCAGAGTATTTAATGGTATTTCAGAGTGTGCTGAAGTATTTCAGGGTATTTCTGACTATTGTAGGGTATTCCAGAGTGTTCGAAATACTTTGAACAGACAGAAAAAAATAAATTTAGAAATAGAAATTTAGAAATAAAATGTTCTACAAAACCAGCCGAATGATGTATGATCAAACCCCTCAGTGAAACCCTTTGTGGAATATGGAGACGGATGTCTGGTGTGTGTAAGAGCTGCTGAAGTGGAGGAAAGTGATCCTGCACTCGTTTACCGTTGAGCTTGTCTTCTGTTTGACTCTACTGGGTTTATGAGGACGAGGAGAAACCGCCTCAATGAGCAGCCGATTGGCTTCTAGACCCGTCTGTAACTGAGAGCAGAGATGGCATGATTAACACACACAGTGTTATGATGAGAGATGATACTACACACACTCACCTGAGCATCACACACACACACACACACACTCACTTGAGCATCACACACCCACACACACACACACACACACTCACACACACACAGTGTTATGATGGCAGATGATACTACACACACTCACCTGAGCATCACACACACACACACACTCACAGTGTTATGATGGCAGATGATACTACACACACTCACCTGAGCATCACACACACACACACACACACTTGAGCATCACACACACACACACACACACACACACACACACACACACTCACACACACACAGTGTTATGATGGCAGATGATACTACACACACTCACCTGAGCAACACACACACACACACACACACACACACACTCACACACACACAGTGTTATGATGGCAGATGATACTACACACACTCACCTGAGCATCACACACACACACACACACACTTGAGCATCACACACACACACACACACACACACACACACACACACACACACACACACACACACACACTCACACACACACAGTGTTATGATGGCAGATGATACTACACACACTCACCTGAGCAACACACACACACACACACACACACACACACTCACAGTGTTATGATGGCAGATGATACTACACACACTCACCTGAGCATCACACACACACACACACACTCACCTGAGCATCACACACACACACACTCACCTGAGCATCACACACACACACACACACACTCACCTGAGCCGCTTTCTCCTGCACCAGCTTCCTCTGATGCTCTTCCTCCTGCAGTTTCCTCTCCAGCTGGTGGATCTTCCTCTGGGCTGAGCTCTGAGTCTCCGTCAGTCTGTGGTACTCCTGCTCCAGCAGATCCAGCTTCAGCCGGACATCAGCCTGATCCACACGCTCCAGAGACACCTGCACAACACACACACACACACACACACACACTCCAGTGGGACAGATGCAGTGTTGGGGGAACGCATTACAAGTAACTTGAGTAACGTAATAATATTACTTTTTCCAAGTAACTAGTAAAGTAACGCATTACTTTTCAAAAACAAAATATCTGAGTTACTTTTTCACATTAGTTTGACTGACAGCTCATGTTGAGAGTTAGTGCAGAGGCGTGTGTGTGTGTGTGTGTGTGTGTGTGTGTGTGTGTGTGTGTGTGTGTGTGTGTGTGTGTGTGTGTGTGTGTGTGTGTGTGTGTGTGTGTGTGTGTGTGTGTGTGTGTGTGTGTGTGTGTGAACATGATGGTTATTGTAGTTCTAGACTAAATGTGAGCATTTATTTATCTCACTTGCACAATAAATTTCTTTTTAATCAAATTTTTTTTGTTTGTTGCTTATTTCTACTTTTGTGTACTATGTTTTGTCTGTTTCTGTAAAGCGCTTTGAGATGTACATTTAAAGGCGCTATAGAAAATAAAGATTTATTATTATTTATTAAAGATTCTGTCCTCCTCAAAATGAAGAAAATCAGTCAAATGCAGAATACTATGCAAACCTCCAATAATTAAATGTTAAATAAAACAACTATTTTTATGCATAATCTACCGTTATATTTAATTGACCAAAGTCTTGCTGCTGACCTTTGATGATGAAAATTACTAGATTTTTTGTTTTTATTGGTCAAACTTGTTTCTCCTGCGCCCTCTAGTGTTCATGAGGGAATCTGCATCTCTACCTCAGCCTGGGGCGCATTATTTACATTTTGGTATGAAGAGGTCTTTACCTTTGCAAAAAAAAATATAACTGTTTTTTTGTTATAAAAAACAAAACAAAAACAAGCCCAGCCCAGGTGAGAAAAAGTAACGCAAAAGTAACGTAACGCATTACTTTTCTTAAAAAGTAACTAAGTAACTCAATTAATTACTTTTTAAGGGAGTAACGCAATATTGTAATGCATTACTTTTCAAAGTAACTTTCCCCAACACTGGCTATGAGACTGTGTTACGTGACTTTTGAACAAGTTTTTTTTTTTTATTCAACTTCAAAATTATAAAAACGTATAATGTTGGCACACTCAGGTCTACACTATCTGTTGCAAATAAGCCATTCCAAGAGATAGTTCACAAAATAATCTACTGGCAGAGACACTTGCAAGGTGAGAGAATATATGTTTGACAGGTTTGAAACCCCCTGGAATAAGTAATAGTCAAAATGTATAATTATGTGTCTCTATTGTCTGTATGCCAGCATTGATTGCAAAATCTGCACCTCTTCCGTGGCTAATATTAATGTCATATCCTTACTCCGTGAAGTCAAGAGACAATGTGCAAATACTATTGGCTCATTTTCGGGTGAACTAAATATGCAAGACTAGTCTTACATGTCACTGTTTATAACACAGGATGTTCATCTATTGCTGGGCCACTTTAAAAAAAAAAATTGGGGCAACCGATATTAAATCGATACCATACAGAGTATGAATTTTGATGCGGGTATTGCGCATAATTTTACTCACTCTTGCAAGTTTTGGGTTTATGAAGCGGGAAATTACCGCAAATGTTTATTATTAAATTAATCAACAAAGATGATCACATCAATCAGTCATTTGGAAACTTTTTTGTAAGTAATTTCAGCATTACTGCGCGTCTCCATTGCTTCTGTCTTCAGAAGACATCGCACCTGCACGATAAAAGCATCTGCGCGCTCAGATTCAACACTTTCGCTTCCGTTTCAGGACAGCTGACGGAAATCACTGCCCACATCTTCTTAAACCTCGCCAATCTGAACATGCAAGCGATTTTATAGCATTTCGTAATACATATGGGATGAGAGCTCTTTAAGAGAGAGTTTTCTTTGCGCTCATGCCAACAACAAACACACACACACACACCCACACACACACACACATACACACAAGCCTAAAGAGCTCGCGCATTCCAAATTAAGTGGTTTTTCCTCAGTCAAATACACACAAAATTATGTGAAAAATGTCAATCTTTAGTGAGTCGTCATAAACACAGTTGGTTATGTCTTTCGCGGATGTAAATAGTGTAATAGTGTGCGTGCAGATATTATGAGGTCTAAACGTCACTGGTTGAAACGAACGCTGGAGATTTCTTTATATTTAAACGATACGATCTTATGTATGTGCGTTAATCAGTGTTAAAAGAAAACTGTCTAAATTAGATGGTTAGAATGATGCCCTCACCTGTCGATCTCTTAATGTCTTACAAGTCAGGAATGAAGTGACGATGCTTGGCAAGGTTTGATGGTTCTTCAGCAGTTTTATAAGCAAAGTAATTCCAACTTTCACGTCTAATCCTCTCTTTATTAATGAGTTTTGTGCGTGTTGAGTGAGATTCAACTGCTGTATTTATCTTGTTCCTCTATGGCACCACATTTGCCGGTTTCACGTCAGTTTGGGTAGCGCGCTGCCACCTAGCGGTGAACTTCGGAACAGCAGCATATACCGAAATGAGCAAAATCATGATATCGTACCGTTTGAAATCAAATATATACCGGTATTTTTCCAGTACCGGTATACCGCGCGTCTTCCTCTGCTTGTGAACAAATCTCTTCTGGGTCGTGTGTCCGAACGCCGGATCTGCTCATATTCTCACGCATGCGTCGTGGAGACACACACGGAAGACAAGAACAAGCTGGATAAAGGCGTTATTTAGATTTTTTTTTGCGCACAAAAACTATTGTCGTCGCATCGTAAAATTATTGTAGAGTCACTGTGGTGAGATGGACTTTGTAACGGTGTTTTTAGTGCCTTTTATGGGTCTTGTGAGTGTAAATGTACTGAATGCCAATGGAGGCCTATCTGAAGCCTTTCTCAGCATCAGCTTTACACTAAAATATCTTCATTTGTGTCTGAAGATGAACGGAGGTCTGACGGGTGTCCAACCACATGAGGGACAGTCATTAATGACACAATTTACAGTTTTGGGTGAATTAACCCTTTAAGAAAATGACAGCTCTGAAGAGACGCCGCTTTAGTTGGAGGCAGTGCTAACAATAATAAAGAAAGATGATGATCAACAGCTTATGTGTTACCACTGAAATGTAGATGTAATATATTTCCAAATGTGAGCCCATCTTATGCGGAATGTTGTCTAATAGACTGAAACACGATAAAACCAATGGATAAAACCTTCAGAATGCGTAAAAGTTAAAATTTACAATTCTGCAACTTCCATCTGTGTCGTTCTTCTTGGTGAAATGGTCCCACACACTACACGCTTCATACTGTTGCTGCCCTGCTCTAACCGCAAACCCAAACGCTGCGACCTCGCGCCACATGTTTTTATTGGTTTATTAAGTACAAACAGGCGAGTTATGAAAAATTGAGTGAGGGATTTGTTCACTTCACACAAAAATATTTTGGAAGTAGATGGCGAACTGTAGGAGCGTTTAGTCCACTGTCTATAATAGCCTAATTTAGAGATCACTTTTTTTTTTTTTTTTAATCGACAACTTTGATCGGTTAACGTTGACACGGTCAACCATCGGTCAAACGGTCATCGGTTAACATCCCTAGTGTGTGTGTGTGTGTGTGTGTGTGAGAGAGTGTGTGTGAGTGTGTGTGTGTGTGTGTGTGTGTGTGTGTGTGTGTGTGTGTGTGTGTGTGTGTGTGTGTGTGTGAGTGTGAGTGTGAGTGTGAGTGTGAGTGTGAGTGTGTGTGTGTGTGTGTGTGTGTGTGTGTGTGTGTGTGAGTGTGAGTGTGTGTGTGTGTGTGTGTGTGTGTGTGTGTGTGTGTGTGTGTGTGTGTGTGTGTGTGTGAGTGTGAGTGTGAGTGTGAGTGTGAGTGTGAGTGTGTGTGTGTGTGTGTGTGTGTGTGTGAGTGTGAGTGTGAGTACACAGCTGTGAGTACACAGCTCCACCTCGATCATCAAGTTTGCTGATGATACTGTTGTCCTGGGTCTCATCTCCAACAACAATGAGACGGCATACTTGGACGAAGTGGAGCAACTGACATCATGGTGCCAGGACAACTGTCTCTCTCTGAATGTTAACAAGACCAAAGAACTGATTGTGGACTTCAGGAAGAGACAGCATCGGTCATACTCCCCTCTCATGATCAGCGGGACACCGGTAGAGAGAGTGAGCAGCTTCAAATACCTGGGTGTGAACATCTCCGAGGATCTGACCTGGACTACACACATCCAGACACAGGTGAAAAAAGCCAGGCAAAGACTGTACCACCTGCGCCAGCTGAGGAAATTCAGGGTTTCACCAGCCATCCTGAAAACTTTCTATCGAGGGGCGATAGAAAGTGTCCTGACTCAGTGCATCACAGCGTGGTACGGGAACAGCACCAGTCACGACTGCAAAGCCCTGCAAAGAGTGGTGCGCTTATCCGAGCGCATCTCAGGCTCAGCTCTCCCGTCTCTGCAGGACATCTTCACCAAACGCTGCAGAGGTAGAGCTACTAAAATCATCAGAGACATTAATCACCCTGCAAACTCTCACTTCACCCTGCTGCCATCTGGTAAGCGCTTCCGTAGCCTGATGGCAAAGACTGAAAGACTCAGGAGGAGTTTCTTCCCCCAGGCCATCAGACTCCTGAACTCAGTCACGTGACTCACTTCACCCCCGCACACACATAAACATCCAGTTTAAACATTAACATCCACATACTGCCATTGCACTGCACTTTACGTCCCTATTGTTACTGCGTAACAACCTGTAATAAACCTTGCACATTATACTTCTTTATATATACATATTATATATTTTATGTTAACCACTTATTTTTAAGTCTACAGTTTATCTCACTTATCATCCACATATTTTTTATATTTTTATTTTTATCTTATTTCCTATTTTTATCTTTTACTTGATTTATTTATAATTCTACTTATGTTAATACTTTTTATTCTAATTTTATTCTATTTCTATTTAATTTCTTGTAACTGTTATTTGCACTGTCCATGGAGCGGACCTGTTTACATTTCACTGCCAGTTGTATATTGTGTATATAACTGTGTATGTGACAAATAAAACTCTTGAATCTTGAATCTTGAATCTCTTGAGTGTGAGTGTGAGTGTGTGTGTGTGTGTGTGTGTGTGTGTGTGTGTGTGAGTGTGTGTGTGTGTGTGTGTGTGTGTGTGTGTGACGCACCTGTTGCCTCAGCACAGCGGTTCTGTCGGACTCTGTGTTTCGCACGGCCTTTCTCATGAGCTCCAGCTGTCTCTCCAACCTCGAGCATCGGGTCTCAGCCGCAGTCAGCTGAGAGAGCAGACCTACACACACACACACACACACACACACACACACACACACACACACACACACACACACACACACACACACACACACACACACACACACACACACACACACACACACACACTCGATCAGCATTCATTAGAGGAGCGCTCCTGGCCCCAGGTGTGTGTGTGTGTGAGTGTGTGTGTGTGTGTGGGCATGTTTTTGTGAAATATCAGGACACAAATGTGTATAATGACATGGGTATTACAAAAAGAGGGTGAAATATGAGGACGTTCCCCATGTCCTCACTTTTCAAAATGCTAATAAATCACACAGAACAAGTTTTTTTTCACAGAAAGTGAACTGCACAGTCTCCTGTGAGGGCTAGGTTTAGGGGCAGGGGCAGTGTGTGTGTGTGTGTGTGTGTGTGTGTGTGTGTGTGTGTGTGTGTGTGTGTGTGTGAGGGGTAGGTTTAGGGGCAGGGGCAGTGTGTGTGTGTGTGTGTGTGTGTGTGTGTGTGTGTGTGTGTGTGTGTGTGTGTGTGTGTGTGTGTGTGTGTGTGTGTGTGTGAGGGGTAGGTTTAGGGGCAGGGGCAGTGTGTGTGTGTGTGTGTGTGTGTGTGTGTGTGTGTGTGTGTGTGTGTGTGTGTGTGTGTGTGTGTGTGTGATGGGTAGGTTTAGGGTCAGTGTAAGGGGATAGAAAATACGGTTTGTACGGTATAAAAACCATTACGCCTATGGAATGTCCTCACATTTCACAAAAACAAACATGTGTGTGTGTGTGTGTGTGTGTGTGTGTGTGTGTGTGTGTGTGTGTGTGTGTGTGTGTGTGTGTGTGTGTGTGTGTGTGTGTGTGTGGACGCACCGGTGTTGGTGTGTGGCTCGACCGATCTCTCTCCGCGGAGTGTGTGTGTGTGTGTGTGTGTGTGTGTGGACGCACCGGTGTTGGTGTGTGGCTCGGCCGGTCTCTCCGCGGAGTGTGTGTGTGAGTGTGTGTGTGTGAGTGTGTGTGTGTGGACGCACCGGTGTTGGTGTGTGGCTCGGCTGGTCTCTCCGCGGAGTGTGTGTGTGTGTGTGTGTGTGTGTGTGTGGACGCACCGGTGTTGGTGTGTGGCTCGGCTGGTCTCTCCGCGGAGTGTGTGTGTGTGTGTGTGTGTGTGTGTGTGTGTGTGTGGACGCACCGGTGTTGGTGTGTGGCTCGGCTGGTCTCTCCGCGGAGTGTGTGTGTGTGTGTTCCCTGGGGATGGTCTGGAGCTTCTGTCGGGCGTCACACCGCTCCAGCTCCAGCTGACGGATCTTCTCCTGCAGGTTCTGCAGCGCTGAGAGAATGGCTGCACACACACACACACACACACACACACACACACACACACACACGTCTTCATCTGCTTCACATGTTCATGGTTTGACTCTGTTATTGTGAATGTGAGAGAGCTGAGACTCTCCAGCAGGAGGAGCCGCTCACCCTCAGGATCAGCTCATGCTGGAAACTCAATACATTCATCCAGTGCACACACACACACACACACACACACACACACACACACTCACACACACACACTCTCTCTCTCACACACACACACACTCGCGATGATGACACCTGAGAGTTCACACACACTGATGACATCACCCGCGCTCATGAATGATTCACTCCTTCAGCTCTCAGTACAGTGTGTGAGTGAGTGTGTGAGTGAGTGAGTGAGTGAGTGTGTGTGTGTGTGTGTGTGTGTGTGTGTGTGTGTGTGTGTGTGTGTGTGTGTGTGTGTGTGTGTGTGTGTGTGTGTGTGTGTGTGTGTGTGTGTGTGTGTGTGTGTGTGTGTGTGTGTGTGTGTGTGTGTGTGTGTGTGTGTGTGTGAGTGTGTGAGTGTGTGTGTGAGTGTGTGTGTGTGTGTGTACCTGCGCTGCTGCTCTCAGGAAAGGCTCTCCCGGCTCTGTGTCTGTAGGGTTGGTGTGTGTTGATGAAGGGACGTCCAGTGGGATACTCGGCATACGAGGGCAGAGACGGACTATCAGACATCGCCACACCCTACACACACACACACACACACACACACACACACACACACACTTTCATCATTAAAGAGCAAAAAACGATCACACCTTTTCATTTTATCATGAGTAGTTAATACTCAACAAACAGCACGAGAGCAGGAAGTGAGCCGGAAAACTGTTGTTTATGGATACAATAATTACCAGAATAATAATAAAAAAGTTAGCTATGAAATAACTTTAAATATAAGCCTGTGTACAGTTTATTATACATGACCAGTGTTGGGAGTGAGGCGTTACTGTAATTCCACTACTTTTAGCGGTAACGCGCAAGTAACTAAATATTTTTTTTAAATCAAGTAACGCAATTACAATTCCTGAACTTTAAATGAGTTCGTTAATCTCTTTTGTGAAAATGAACTCTTGCAGACGAAGCTCAGATCTAGGCCTGTGTTTTTTATCCTCACTATTACACATTGTAGCCATTAAAACAGTTCAGTTTTGTTTTTAATGTCAAAGTAGCTATATTTCGTTTCCTTTCTTTATCAAGTTAATTTAGAAAAATGTTTGGAGCATTTTTTTTTTGTTAAATTAAAGTTTTTGTTTTTTTAAAGTGATGACCAAGCAGCTGACAGTGAGTTAACCCAACGCTTTAATCAACACTGGACTCGTCTTAACTATAATAAAACCCATAGATATCAAACACTTACTACTACTTTAAACTACTACCACAGTAAAAAGTTATTTTGTATAAGTTGAGGTTAGGCGTAGGCGCTCGCAAACGAAACGGGCTACACAATCTAAAAAAATCTAAATAAAAACACTCAGGTTGTCTTGCCTTACGCCTCTCCACAAAACGAATATAATCCGATCTTCAATTCCCGCGCTATATGCACATTTAACAGAGTTCACGGCTATGAAACTGAGCAAATGAAAACAGAGATGAAAACTAAACTTAACTGAGACATTTACTTTTGCTATGGTTAAATAAATGTTCAGTAATATCTTCCAGAGATTTTTTAATTTTGGCGCTTTTTTTTCTCTAAATAATGTTGATATGGCAACTAGTAAATGCACTAAGTTTCGTCATTCTGGAATGTGAGGTCTAAAAATTATTGTGTTTGACTGGTCAGTACTGTTCATATTTACATTTAAAAAGCAGACTTAAAAGTTACTTTCCCTAGTAACTAATTACTTTTGATATACAGTAATTGGTAAAGTAATTAAATTACTTTTAAAAGAAGTAACTAGTAACTGTAACTAATTTTCAGTAACTTGCCCAACACCGGTAAATGACATATGTTGATATGATTTGGGTGTGTTGACTTATTAGAATGATATTGCAAAAAAAAAACATTTTACTTCTTTAAAATGGTAATATTTATCTCAATGTTTTGTTTTAAACTGCAGAAATGATCAAAAACAGCATCAACAGAAAGAGTATTATTAAGTAATATTATTTACAGTTTTTTTATATTACATAATTCACTGTTTCATACCGTTTGATTGTGTTAGTTTCCAGAGGTGGACAGTAACGAAGTACATTTACTTGAGTACTGTACTTAAGTACACTTTTTGAGTATCTGTACTTTACTGAAGTATTATTTTTTAGGGAAACTTTTACTTTAACTTCACTACATTTGAAAGACAAATATCGTACTTTTTACTCCACTACATTTCTATCAGGGTCCTCGAAGGCAAAAGTCGTTTCTGTAGCAGCTTTGCAAGTCAGTGGATGATTTTTTCTTCTTCTTTAAAAGTGTTTTTTTTTTTGTGCAAAATGTAAATGTCTGGGAGAAAGAGAAGCATAGACATATGGATGAATCTGAGAAAGCATGATGAACGAGCTCAGTTCAGTCTGGTTTTTGTGCCTCTGAGATGCCAGAGCACGAGCACTGAATAGAGCTTTCTTTTGGGGGTTTTTCGCACTTAAACAGACCAATAGGCCTACACACAAAATGTCAATTTTCATTTTGGAAAGTATTCACGTAAACAAAGTTGATTATGTCTTAAGTGAACGTAAACAGTTGGGGGAATATCGGATGTGTATCAGTGTGTAGGATTTGTGCATTCTACCTTAAAGGGACAGCAGCTTTGTAAAAAGTTTTGTAACTTTTAAGTATTTAAATGAGTTCAAGGTAGTCGTATGCTAGCATGTCGGATGGAGCATCACAGACTGGCTTAAACCACCATGGCATAGCGTGCATTTATATAACAATGCAACAATAATAAAATAATGCATTGACATAAAAAAGGAAATGTACTTTTGATACTTAAGTACTTTTAAAAGCAAGTACTTCTGTACTTTTACTTAAGTAAAAATAGTTTTTAACAACTTTCACTTGTAACAGAGTAATATTTGACTAGCAGTACTTTTACTTTCACTCAAGTAATGGAGTTGTGTACTTTGTCCACCTCTGTTAGTTTCAATAGATTATGTGCGTGTATATTAACTTTAAAGCTGTTTCGTGTGTGAATGTTGCAGCTGTAATGTTGTTTTTACCTTCTCTCGCCTCGCGGAGGGTTTCGAGTCCATGTCCATTCAAATGTGAATTTAATCCTTTATCATATTTAATTAAAGTACATTCACGCTTTATGAGTTTTATCTCTGTTTGTTGTGAATTTGTGTTGGCTGTGGAAACAGGAAACAAAACACAAGCGCGCCCTGCAGAGGCTGTGAAGGCAGCGATGACAACTTCCGGTCTGCGGAATTATTAATAAAAGTCACGGGACGTGAATTATAACAATTAAAAGTCATGTGTAACTAAATCTGTTTTTGAAAGAATGTGATACTCGTCAACATATATTTTTAAATCAGTTTAATTGCACATTGTGTATAAAATATGTTTTATAGAGCGTAATTTGCTGTACCAGAAGAGACGACGTCCATCTCTGGGTTTCCTCAGACTCAGTTTTCACAGATATTTGTCGTCTGGTCGAGTATCTAATTTAAAAAGTAGTCGTAAACTGTTCATATGATCTATCTCGCATGAGTAAATGCCAAAATAAAACATAATGTCTTGTAATATCATAGAAA
>NC_137114.1:58088070-58098070 GCF_949357685.1 Gobio gobio
AGACAAACGTTTATTAATTTGGCTGAATATTTTTGTCATTTGTTTAACATTTCTGACTTACAGAAGCTGCTCAAATATGAAACGTTTAGTTTATCTTCATATCTCGCACTTGACGTTGAGTCTCGTTCAGCCTCAGCAGCTTCTGTGAACATAAAGCCCCGCCTACTCTGATCTGATTGGTTTTCTCAAATATGTTGACATTGACGAGCGGTGACAGACCAATGAGAGCTCAGATCAACACACACGCCCCCCTATAAAAGCCCATGGTTTGTTCTGCCTTAAAACTGTACGTTTAGCGATAACTCAGATATTTGAGTTATCTCGAGTTAAATCTGGGAAAGTTATTCCGACGCAAATTTTTGAGTTGTGATATCTAATTAAAACAATGCATTGTTTTTACAGTGTATAAACTCAGAATAGGCAGTCGTTGCTCCCATTTTATCTTCTATTCTGCTCCGGGACGTTGATTTATGATGCTGGAGAAGTCTTATCTGGAAGTGCTTATTATTTAGGTCAGATTCGACTTACCTAACCTGAGAATGATACAAATAAGGTAAAGGTGTCAAGTTTTGCACTGTAAACATGTGCAAATCGGCCTGAAGGTACATCAGGTTTTGTTGGTGTTTGTGTCTACAGTGGATATGAGCAGATCCAAACAGACGGAGTGTGTGTTTGAATAAAGATTAGTTCAGGGGGTGAACACTTATGCAGTTAGGGCATTTTAACCTTTTATTTTTATCTGTTTTCACTGATGTGTCACTTTGCATAAGTTTCATTTTAAACATTACATACACCAGCTGTTTTCACAGGGGTGTGTGGAATCAGAAAACAATTCAAGTCACGGAAACAGGGTTTCTGAAGGTACATTTAAGTGCTTTTAAAGACAGTTTTAAGACCAATTTGAAAAAGATTAAGGCAGAATTAAGGGAACATAACGCATCAATATGTTCTCTAAATGTAAATGGGTTGTATTAGCGAAACTTCAAAGTTTGAGAATAAAATTCCCAACAGATATAATAAATTTTTCAAGTTTGAGATAAGAAATCTTGGGAAAGTGATTTTGTGATTAAAACAAGAACAAATATTGAACTTAATTGAAATACGAGTAATTTTCATGACTGATATTTGCTCTTGTTTTAAGCACAAACTCACTTCATTTTAATTTTTGGGGACACTAAATATAATCAACTATATCACTGATCAGCTCATTTCAATGTTCATAAAGTCATAAGAAATAAAATGTTGAAAATATAATTTTAAAAATCACAGTGAGATAAAAAGTCAAAAATATGACATGCCAAGTCATAATCATAAGATAAAATGTTGGAATTATGATTTTAAAAGTCCTCATTATTAGATGAAAAGTCAAAAATATGACATGCTAAGTCATAATTATAAGATAAAATGTTGAAAATATGATTTAAAGTCCTCATTATTAGATAAAAAGTCAAAAATATATCATGCTAAGTCATAATTATGAGATAAAATGTTGAAAATATGATTTTTAAAAGTTCTCATTATTAGATAAAAAGAAAAAATATGACATGCTAAATCATAATTATAAGATAAAATGTTGAAAATATGATTTTAAAAATCCTCATTATTAGATAAAAAGTAAAAAATATGACATGCTAAGTCATAATTAATAATTATAAGATAAAATGGTGAAAATATGATTTTAAAGTCCTCATTATTAGATGAAAAGTCAAAAATATGACATGCTAAGTCATAATTATAAGATAAAATGTTGAAAATATGATTTTAAAAGTCCTTATTATTAGATAAAAAGTCAAAAATATGACATGCTAAGTCATAATTATGAGATAAAATTTTGAAAATATGATTTTAAAAGTCTAATTATTAGATAAAAAGTCAAAAATATAACATGCTAATTCATAATTATGAGATAAAATGTGGAAAATATGATTTTAAAAGTCCTCATTATTAGAAAGTAAAAGTAAAAAATATGACATGAGATGAACAGTTGAAATCAGGACTTTAAAAAGCATCTGTGTGTGAAAAGAGCTATAGAAATAAAGGGAACTTGACTTAATTTAGTTTAGAAAGTAATTTTATGATTAAAACAAGAGTAAATCTCTGCCAAAGTGCTCGTAAAAATCAACTTAACTCAAATGTGAGTAATCTTCATACCCAATGATGATATTTGCTCTTGTTTTAAACATAAACTCTCTTAATTTTGTTCAATTTCTCAGAAAACGACATCCTTTCTTCAATTTGCATGTCATTAAATGTGTCTTCATTTAAGGATGTTTAGATATTTGTGCTGGAAAACACAAATCCTGAGGAAGAACATCCTTTATTTAATTGTTCTGGCCTCTGCCAGATATTGAATTTGAACTTTCTGCTCCAATTCAAGACATTTTGAAAGCATGTTATGATAAATGATCCACAGAAAACGTGAGCTATGTTCTGAGAAACGGGCCCAAGCGAAAGTAAAGTTTTCACCTTTGCTCTGGCGGCGTCTTTGGTCTCGTCATCCATCCAGTCGAGCTCCTGCAGTCTCAGATCTAATGAATGCTTAATGTCCTCCACCAGCTCCTGTACCTGTGGGCGGAGACGAGCTGTCAATCAAAGGGGCCGCCATGTCTGATTGGGCGCATCGAAAATCTCACGGTTAAACTCACTGTTCAAGTTTAAAATGAAAAGAGAAGGTAAATTTAATTCACTACATTATCATCTGTTGAATTTTCAGAACTTGTAACTATATTGTATTGTTTTAAGTTGCTGTACTCCTCATTTGTGAGGAAAAGCCTCTGCCCGAATGAATCATTGTAATCATAATGTTGCGAAATTTCTCGTGTGAATTTGCCGTTTTCTCTCCGAATCAGAGTTTCTGTAGGGGCTGCTTAACTCTTTGACATCACATTGGTGTTAAGTTAATATGCAGTGGAGACTTGTGGAGTGACAGAAATGATTCCCTCCTGTAATGAGAAAAGCAAGTCAAGTGAGACATTCGTGGTCAGAATTAAACACGTCACCAAACCCATAAAAACAATCTAACACCGCACATAAATCAAACAGACTGTGATTCTTATATTTCAATTTCATTTGGTTATTTTCACTGAAAAACCAAAGGTTTAATATTTAAACCCCGAAGGAATAATATTTCACTGGTTTTGACTGTATTTATGATCTAATAAACGAGAGTTTTCTGTCAAAACAATAAACGTCCGTGTGTAAAAGAGCAACAAGAACATTCTACTAAACGTTCCCCTGAAGAAAGAAAGAAGTCGCCCTGTAAATGATGGAAGACTTGCACTTTTGTGGATGATATATTACGCTAATATAAAGTTTTAAGAGGACGGGATGAGGCTTGTGCAGGCAAACACAAACTCACTGCAAGCTGGAAAAACTGCACAAGTCTGCACTCATCTGACGAAAGTGACATTTTGACTGAGGATTTTCTCAAATCTATACACCCCGCCACGCAAGCCATCTGGGAACAACGTCTTCCTCAAAAGAAGCTCGATTTGATCCATCCATCATTCTATCTATCTAAGAGCAGCACGGAAGGAAGGAACCGAGATGAAAGGTAAACAAACATTTGGGCCAGAGGAAAGAAAAATGGATCGGCTTCATTAGAAGGAAAAGAGGAAGGTGAGACAGAAAACCACATTATGTATTTGTGTGTAGCACTTTCCCATGGGAAAGGAGAATAAGAAATGAGATCTCTCAATAACTCTATCAAACAAGATAAAGTGGAGCTTCTGCTGGAGTCTTCAAGAATAAAGTTCTTCATAACTGCTATTTTGTTACTTATTTTATGACATAAGAATACAAAATAATGGTTATTTAACTGTGAGAAGAATCCCCGTAACTAACCTCTTAAAGTTAGGATAACCTTGTCTTAAATCCCAAGAAGTGCAATGTTTAATGAGGTTATTGAGTTGTTTATATTATTAGACATTACAACATAACACTAGCTACATATAATACATATTAGGGATGTGCATAAGTTCTCTGAATTAATAATAATAATAACAATTAAAGCTGGAAGCAGCAATACCAGGGCCAAGCGCAACAGAAGCAAACAAGTAAGCAGCAACAGACCAACTGAAAAAATGAGTGAAGCAAAATTGTTAAAACCCCACATTAAAACATTGAGTTGTATAGAGCCAATGTCATATTTTGCTCTATTATAGCGCCACCAAGAGGCACAATCCTACCATTTTTTGTATGTGTCCTCGGAGTGAGCCCCATGCATGTGTGTGTCAATTTTGGCGAAAATATCCATTTCATTTTGGAGTTATAGCCACGGAAAAATGACTGACACCTGATTTTGATTCGATTTAACTCCCCCTTACTATCAATATTTTGACATTTGGGTATTAGCGTTTAGCTATCGACCTATGTTTCCGAACTTCTGACGCTGGTTTTGTCTCGATCGGACTAGCGGATTCAAAAATATCAGCTAATGTTTTATAAGCGCTAAATTACAACGCTGCACAAACCATACGCCGAAACCAGGCAAATCTGGTATCGTTGGACTCGGCAAGGATTCAGGAGAAAAAAAAGTTTGTCCCATGAAAATAAGTCAACCACACCCAAAGTTATAAGCATTCGAAAAAAATTAATCTCCACTAGGGGGCGCTGTTTCAAAACTTCTCAGGCTCTTTCAGGGCATCGAGCTGATGACCCATACTGAGTTTCGTGACAATACGTTCACGAGTTCATAAAATACAGCATTTTAGCACATAATTCAAAATTATTTATGACTTTTATGATTTTTGGACAAAAGGTTCAGAAGTTATAAGCAAAAATAGCAATTTTTTGTATCTCCGGACCAGAAGGGAGCGCTGCGCCGAAAAGCAGCATGTCGCCTCAAGTCATGCTTGTGATGAATATGATCAAGCGTTGCGGAGATATAGCCTTAAGTGTATTTTCGCAACTGCTACGTAAAATTTGTTTGCGTGTTTATCAAAGACTATTTGACGAATCAACTTGAATTCCGTAACTTTTTGTCAACACGGAAGATGATCTGATTCAATTTTTGTGAAAATCAGAGCAACGGTCTAGGAGGAGTTCGAAAAAGTAGGTTTTTTTTAAAATTCAAAATGGCGGGAATATTTTCATGATGGAAAAGGACGGAAAAGGATTGAATCGAATCAGCTTGAGCCAAGGAACTGAAGGAAAAAGTAATTTAGTCTCTATCCCTTATGGTTCAAAAGTTATTAGCATAAACATGAGTGGAACTTTGGACAGGTGGTGGCGCAAGAGGGATTGATTTAGAGACTCTAAAATTGGTTTGGTTAATGTTGGGCCAGTCCTCTATCTGGGTGCCAAATTTCATAACTTTCCCGCAAACGGTTCTATGGGCTGCCATAGACTTCAATGGCAGAATAATAATAAGAAATCTAACGGTGCTTGGCCCCTAAATATAGCTGCAAGCAACAGTTAACAAACAAGAAAGCAAGCAGATGAACTGCAACAATGAGTAAAGACATTTGGAGAGAATTTTAAGCAAAAAGGTTGAAAACCCATAAATGCATTGAGTTGTATAGCGCCACCAAGTGTGTCATCAGAGTGCCCCCATACATAACAATACGCTAATGCCTTCATGAAATACAGCATTTTACTACAAAATTCAAAATGGTCAACGCCCAAAAATGGCCTATATGAAGAAATTGGATATTATTCTATCGGGCCGAATCTAACAAGACCACTTTTATGATTTTTGGGCAAAAGCGTTCAGAAGTTATTCGCATAAATCGTGTCTCCGATCCAGTAGGTGGCGCTGCGAGAGTTCTTTTACTACAAAAAACATGGCGAAAATGAGATTTTTTTAAAAGCAAATACAACCAAGAGTTTTAAACCTAGTCTCTTCCAATTTCCAGATTTCCAGAAATGAATGCAAATGAGTGTATTTTTGGCCTCATTTGCATATTAAAACAGTAATATGTTTTTTTTCTTATGTTGATGCCGGCAATAATCTGGAGAAGTTTCACAGTGATATCTTCTCATTTAAAAAAATCCCCTATTGACCTGTAGTGAGGTGAAGAGTGCCTGACCTTGACCCTGCTGGCGGAGGAGAAGTACTGCTGGACGAAGAGCGCCCCGAGGGCCATGCCGAAGTGTTTGTTGGCCTGATTGAGACACTGCCGCCCCAGATCCAGCTGCTGCTCGGTTCCATCGATCTCGCGAGAGAACTCGTGGATGGTGCTGCGGAAGGCCGTGGAGAGATGCTCGCTCAGCGCTGCCACGATCCGCCACAGCATGTAGTTGTGGAGAACCCTGAGAGAGAGGCGGCAGTCGGAGAACACACACTCAGTCGGAGAACACACACTCAGTCGGAGAACACACACTCAGTCGGAGAACACACTCAGTCGGAGAACACACTCTCAGTCGGAGAACACACTCTCAGTCGGAGAACACACTCTCAGTCAGAGAACACACACTCAGTCGGAGAACACACTCTCAGTCGGAGAACACACACTCAGTCGGAGAACACACTCTCAGTCGGAGAACACACACTCAGTCAGAGAACACACACTCATCCATCCATCCGTCCGTCCGTCCATTCATCCGTCCGTCCATCCATCCATCCATCCATCCATCCATCCATCCATCCATCCATCCATCCATCCATCCATCCATCCATCCATCCATCCATCCATCCACCTTAAGTAAAGGTTAAAACATTTCCTACTGTCAGTGTGAGTGTTTTAATGCTCAATTAAAGCTCTAAAAAGACCAACAAATTGTACGAACACACACACGTACTTTGTAGGGATGACATCACCATGCTGTGGCCTTCTGGGATATTTAAGCGGCGACACACGGGCGTTAGCATTTTAATCACAACACGGTTTGGCACCGCAAGACGCTCCTCTCGCCAACAAAGCACTTCTGACAGAATTCAATCGCAGGAGAGAAGAGAGGGAGGAGAGATAATGAGAGCGCACGAAGAAGAGAGGGAGAAAACGGCAAGAGAAAAGAAAATGAAAGACAGGTCTGACTTCTAACGCGGACCGTTGTTTGTCGTGTGTTTGTGCAGGTGTGGCGATATGGGATGTTTAATTAACGCGCTCCACACTCACACACACACATCCTAGCGCTGAACTCCATCACTGAGGGGGAGAAGCTCATCAGGCTAATGTGTGCTAATGAAGCTCATTAGGCATTAAAGCAGAAGAAGATCAACAGGAGAAGTCAAATCACACCGCACAAAACACACATTCACTGCTCTTTAGTAAAAACACTAAGTGTGTGTGTGTGTGTGTGTGTCACCTTCATTTATACAGCGCTTTCACAACACAGATTGTTCCAGAGCAGCTTTACAGAGTGTGTGTGTGTGGTGGAGTGTGTGAGTTTGTGTTTTCTCTTTTAGCGTGTGTGTGTTCCTCCTGTGCCGCTGCGTCCCACCGTCAGCTCATAATTACACTCATTAAATTGTCCTCTGGCCTCTCCAACCGCAGACGAGCGATCAGAGGAAATCCAACCATCAGCCCAACAAACCTTTCCTTAGTTACCATAAACACAGAGACGACAACACACATCACCACTCATCCATCCATCAATCAATTCATCCATACATCCATTCACTCATCCATCCACTCATCCATCCATCAATCAATTCATCCATCCATCCATCCATCCATTCACTCATCCGTCCACTCATCCATCCATCAATCAATTCATCCATCCATCCATCCATCCATTCACTCATCCATCCATCAATCAATTCCATCCATCCATCCATCCATCCATCCATCTTCTTCCGCTTTATCCAGGGCCGGGTCGCGGGGGCAACAGTCTAAGCAGAGACGCCCAGACTTCCCTCTCCCTAGCCACTTCCTCCAGCTCTTCCGGGGGAAGGGTGACTGAGCTTCTCACCCTATCTCTAAGGGAGCGCCCAGCCACCCTGCGGAGAAAGCTCATTTCGGCCGCCTGTATCCGGGATCTTGTCCTTTCGGTCATGACCCACAGCTCATGACCATAGGTGAGAGTAGGAACGTAGATTGACCGGTAAATCGAGAGCTTTGCCTTGCAGCTCAGCTCCTTCTTTACCACGACAGACCGGTACATCGACCGCATTACTGCAGAAGCTGCACCGATCCGTCTGTCAATCTCCCGTTCCATCCTTCCCTCACTCGTGAACAAGACCCCAAGATACCTGAACTCCTCCACTTGAGGCAGGAACTCTCCACCCACCTGAAGCGGGCAAGCCACCCTTTTCCGACTGAGAACCATGGCCTCGGACTTGGAGGTGCTGATTCTCATTCCAGCCGCTTCACACTCGGCTGCAGACCGTCCCAGTGCTGAAGGTCCTGGTCTGAGGAGGCCAACACGACAACGTCATCCGCAAAGAGCAGAGACGAAATCGTGTGGTCCCCAAACCGGACACTCTCCGGCCCTTGGCTGCGCCTAGAAATTCTGTCCATAAAAATTATGAACAGAACCGGTGACAAAGGGCAGCCCTGCCGGAGTCCAACATGCACCGGGAACAAGTCTGACTTACTGCCGGCAATGCGGACCAAACTCCTGCTCTGGTCGTAGAGGGACCGAACAGCCCTAAGCCGGACCCCGGACCCCATACTCCCAGAGCACCCTCCACAGGATGCCACGGGGAACACAGTCGAATACCTTCTCCAAATCCACAAATAACATGTGGACTGGTTGGGCAAACTCCCATGAACCCTCCAGCACCCTGTAGAGGGTATAGAGCTGGTCCAGTGTACCACGACCAGGACGAAAACCAGACTGTTCCTCCTGAATCCGAGGTTCTACTATCGGCCGAATTCTCCTCTCCAGTACCCTGGCATAGACTTTCCCGGGGAGGCTGAGAAGTGTGATCCCCCTATAGTTGGAACACACTCTCTGATCCCCCTTCTGGAAAAGAGGGACCACCACCCCGGTCTGCCATCCCAGAGGCACTGTCCCCGACCGCCACGCGATGCTGCAGAGGCGTGTCAGCCAAGACAGCCCCACAACATTCAGAGACTTGAGGTACTCAGGGCGGATCTTATCCACCCCCCCCCCCCCCCTTGCCACCGAGGAGCTTCTTGACCACCTCGATGACTTCAGCCCGGGTGATAGACGAGTCCTCCTCTGAGTTCTCAGCCACTGCTTCCTCAACGGAAGACATGTCGGTGGGACTGAGGAGATCCTCGAAGTATTCCTTCCACCGCCCGACGACATCCCCAGTTGAGGTCAACAGGTGCCCATCTCCACTGTAAACAGCGTTGGTAGGGCACTGCTTCCCCCTCCTGAGGCGTCGAGTGCTTTGCCAGAATCTCTTCGAGGCTGACCGATAGTCTTTCTCCATGGCCTCACCGAACTCCTCCCAGGCCCGATTTTTTGCCTCCATGAATACCCGGGCTGCAGTCCGCTTGGCCTACCGGTACCGGTCAGCTGCCTCAGGAGTCCCACAAGCCAACCAGGCCCGATAGGACTCCTTCTTCAGCTTGACGGCATCCCTTACTTCCGGTGTCCACCACCGGGTTCGGGGATTGCCGCCTCGACAGGCACCGGAGACCTTACGGCCACAGCTCCGAGCGGCCGCAGCGACAATGGAGGTGGAGAACATGGTCCACTCAGACTCAATATCTCCAGCCTCCCTCGGGATCCGGTCGAAGTTCTGCCGGAGGTGGGAGTTGAAGATCTCTCTGACAGGGGGCTCGGCCAAACGTTCCCAGCAGACCCTCACAGTACGCTTGGGTCTGCCGGGTCTGTCCAGCTTCCTCCCCCGCCATCGGATCCAACTCACCACCAGGTGATAGCTCCGCCCTCTCTTCACCCGAGTGTCCAAGACATACGGCCGCAGGTCAGATGAAACAACCACAAAGTCGATCATTGACCTACGACCTAGAGTGTCCTGGTGCCATGTGCACTGATGGACACTCTTATGCCTGAACATGGTGTTCGTGATGGACAAACAGTAACTAGCACAGAAGTCCAATAACTGAACACCACTCGGGTTCAGATCAGGGGGGCCGTTCCTCCCAATCACGCCCCTCCAGGTGTCACTGTCACTGCCCAC
>NC_137114.1:58110570-58129928 GCF_949357685.1 Gobio gobio
GGTCAGCTCATGCTGAGGGTCACAGAGCAGGGTCAGCTCATGCTGAGGGTCACAGAGCGGGGTCAGGTCATGCTGAGGGTCACAGAGCGGGGTCAGCTCATGCTGAGGGTCACAGAGCGGGGTCAGCGCATGCTGAGGGTCACAGAGCGGGGTCAGCGCATGCTGACGGCCACAGAGCGGGGTCAGCGCATGCTGAGGGTCACAGAGCGGGGTCAGCGCATGCTGAGGGTCACAGAGCGGGGTCAGCTCATGCTGAGGGTCACAGAGCGGGGTCAGCTCATGCTGAGGGTCACAGAGCGGGGTCAGCGCATGCTGAGGGTCATAGAGCGGGGTCAGCGCATGCTGAGGGTCATAGAGCGGGGTCAGCGCATGCTGAGGGTCACAGAGCGGGGTCAGCGCATGCTGAGGGTCATAGAGCGGGGTCAGCTCATGCTGAGGGTCACAGAGCGGGGTCAGCTCATGCTGAGGGCCACAGAGCGGGGTCAGCGCATGCTGAGGGTCACAGAGCGTGGTCAGCACATGCTGAGGGTCATAGAGCGGGGTCAGCTCATGCTGAGGATCACAGAGCGGGGTCAGCTCATGCTGAGGGTCACAGAGCGGGGTCAGCTCATGCTGAGGGTCACAGAGCGGGGTCAGCTCATGCTGAGGGTCACAGAGCGGGGTCAGCGCATGCTGAGGGTCACAGAGCGGGGTCAGCTCATGCTGAGGGTCACAGAGCGGGGTCAGCTCATGCTGAGGGTCACAGAGTGGGGTCAGCGCATGCTGAGGGTCATAGAGCGGGGTCAGCGCATGCTGAGGGTCATAGAGCGGGGTCAGCGCATGCTGAGGGTCACAGAGCGGGGTCAGCTCATGCTGAGGTTCACAGAGCGGGGTCAGCGCATGCTGAGGCTCACAGAGCGGGGTCAGCTCATGCTGAGGGTCACAGAGCAGGGTCAGCGCATGCTGAGGGTCACAGAGCGGGGTCAGCGCATGCTGAGGGTCACAGAGCGGGGTCAGCTCATGCTGAGGGTCACAGAGCGGGGTCAGCGCATGCTGAGGGCCAAAGAGCGGGGTCAGCGCATGCTGAGGGTCACAGAGCGGGGTCAGCTCATGCTGAGGGTCACAGAGCGGGGTCAGCTCATGCTGAGGGTCACAGAGCGGGGTCAGCGCATGCTGAGGGTCATAGAGCGGGGTCAGCGCATGCTGAGGGTCATAGAGCGGGGTCAGCGCATGCTGAGGGTCACAGAGCGGGGTCAGCTCATGCTGAGGTTCACAGAGCGGGGTCAGCGCATGCTGAGGGTCACAGAGCGGGGTCAGCTCATGCTGAGGGTCACAGAGCGGGGTCAGCGCATGCTGAGGGTCATAGAGCGGGGTCAGCGCATGCTGAGGGTCATAGAGCGGGGTCAGCGCATGCTGAGGGTCACAGAGCGGGGTCAGCTCATGCTGAGGTTCACAGAGCGGGGTCAGCGCATGCTGAGGGTCACAGAGCGGGGTCAGCTCATGCTGAGGGTCACAGAGCGGGGTCAGCGCATGCTGAGGGTCACAGAGCGGGGTCAGCGCATGCTGAGGGTCACAGAGCGGGGTCAGCTCATGCTGAGGGTCACAGAGCGGGGTCAGCGCATGCTGAGGGCCAAAGAGCGGGGTCAGCTCATGCTGAGGTTCACAGAGCGGGGTCAGCGCATGCTGAGGGTCACAGAGCGGGGTCAGCGCATGCTGAGGGTCACAGAGCGGGGTCAGCGCATGCTGAGGGTCACAGAGCGGGGTCAGCGCATGCTGAGGGTCACAGAGCGGGGTCAGCTCATGCTGAGGGTCACAGAACGGGGTCAGCACATGTTGAGGGTCACAGAACGGGGTCAGCGCATGCTGAGGGTCACAGAACGGGGTCAGCGCATGCTGAGGGTCACAGAGCGGGGTCAGCTCATGCTGAGGGTCACAGAGCGGGGTCAGCGCATGCTGAGGGTCACAGAGCAGGGTCAGCGCATGCTGAGGGTCACAGAAGTTGCCAACTTTCTGCAGAGTCAAGAAATGACTTTGACCACTTCATTAAGTTTTGTTTTGTTGAAATTGTATGTTAATTTTAATCAATGTTTCATAATGGGGATTATGGGGTGGGGCTGTTTTTCAGGGGTTAGTTCCAGTGAAGGGAACTCTTAATGCTTCACCAAGAGATTTTGGACAATTTCATGCTCCCAACTTTGTGGGACCAGTTTGGGGACGGCCCCTTCCTGTCGAGCAGCTCATCCAAGTGCTATTATAAACGTATTTTGATGTTTAAATATTATAGCCTAATGTTATTTTTTAATTTCGTCTATGTTGATTATGAAATAATTAAGAGAGGACACATCATAAGAAGCGCGATATGTCAGAAGACATTGAGCTGATTTTAACCACTTCATTAAGTTTTGTTTTGTAGAAATTGTATCTTAATTTTATTTTGCCTGGATTTAACAAATATAGCAGACAATAATGTGCCTTTGGCTCTCACTCTATTCTAAATAAACTACAACATCTATATGTCTTTGGTAAATGCTGTAAAGAGTAACACACCCGACTCGTTCATGATGCGGCTCGTTATGCGGTTCTTTTGTTCTCTCAGGTGTGAATCACAGCAGTGGTCATGAGTAAAGTGTGTGTGGACACTCACGCTCGGGGCCATTTTCCGCAGCTGGTTCAGTGTGATCCGGTTGTACATGCCGCTGATATCCTTCCTCTGCTCCTCATATTCAGACACTGTGATCTTTGGCGAAAGAGAAAGAAAAAAGTGCAGTGAGACACACACATCTTTAGATTCAGTGATTCGCTTCATTCAAGTGATTCATTTGAACAAACACAAAACAATGAGTGAATCACTGGCAGACACACACACACCTTCAGATTCAGTGATTCGCTTCATTCAAGTGATTCATTTGAACAAACACAAAAGAATGAGTGAATCAGTGGCACACACACACACACACACACACACACACACATACGTTTGCCAGTTTGGTCTCCAGATCCAGGATCTCTCTAGCCTTCAGCGTGGCGTTCTGAGCTCCCAGCATGCTCAGCAATCGCTCCATCAGCGCCTTATAGGACACCAGAATCTGAGAAACACATCCCATAATAAACTAATTTCATCATTCCATACGCAGCATTAATAAACCACGCTATGGGGATTTTATTGATTAATTTAACGTTTTTGTCTCTGATAACAAAAAATTTAGATATATTCATTTGAAAAATTAAAATAAAGTATTTGAAAATTAATAAAAGCTAAACACTATTTTTCTACTATGAACCCTGTGATATTATATTTATTTGGGAGTCACACTTGTGTTGTTCGCAGTCAAAAATGACACTTTTCTCATTTATTTATTTTTGTTTGGTATTTTGAGAGTATTTTACGTTACTAATTTAAATGTATGCAAATCTTTGTTTCCCCACTTTTTTAGTGTTGAGTGAAGTCTGATGTCATCGGGGCGTGACATCATCCCCAGCTGTGACCTCATTATTAATGGACACTGTGACATCATCATCACCAGCTGTGAGTGACAGATGGCCGTCAGACGACACACACACACACACACTTCACCTTCACACTGTCTTCATCCTGGCCCAGATACAGAGTCCGCTCCGGCAGAGTCAAGCCCTCCTGATCGATCTGCAGGCACACAGAGGAGGTGAGCGCCACACAAACACGGCAGAACTTTATGACCGGCGCGCGGCGTCTCTCGCTCACCCGTATGGCGTTGCGCGACGAGTTTTTATCGTCTACGCTGACGGTGAGAGAGAAGAAGACGGATGTGCTGTACACTCCCTGCGTCTTGTACAGCATCTCGTTAAAGTCCGGCCTGGCGGGGGCGGAGCTACTGTCCCACCCCGCCCCTCCGGGAGGAGCTCCGGACAGGTCCCACCCACCACAGCTGTCAATCACCTCAGTCATAGGCCCCGCCCCCAGGCGATCGATCTCCTTCATGTTGATGCACGAGCGGTAGAACTCTTTCACCTGCGGGACGAAAGTATCATTTATTCATTATATAGGAATAATTACGTTTTTTTTTTAAAAAGAAAGTTTTTTCATATCAATCAAAAAAAAATCTTTCATTGGGAATAAATTACACATTTTATCTTTTTTAATTTCATGTGATTTATTAACATCTTTACAAATGTTATCTTTTATCATATCAATCTGAATTTAAAAAATGAGAAAATTCCAACAAAATAAAATGTGTTAATCCTATAAATATACTAAAAAGTGTCATTTATTTTTATTGAAAGTTTAAAGATCTTTCCCTGATGAAATGAGTAAAGTACAGCAACATGAAACTCAACATTTTGATGTTTAATTTAAATATTTTCAACAATTCTTAAAAATATTTAAACATTAAGTACTTCATATTTTTCATTTATTTATTTTCTTAAGATATTTTATTGGTGAAATTAAATATAAATATGAAATATTTTTAATGTTACATAATAAAATGAGCAAAAAATAAACATTTTTACATCTATAACGGTGTTATTTTAGTATTGTTGAGATACTATTATAGTTTTTATTTTTATATTTTCCATTTTCATTTTCACTGTAGCTAAAATTTTTGTAATTTTGTTGTGTAATTTTTGTATTTTTTTATGTCTATACAGCTTTTTTCATATTTATTTCAGTTTTAGCAACAAGCTGAAATAAAATAAGTGTAAGTTTTATATATTTTATGCGTTTCGATCAACATTTATTTAAATTCGACTAACAAAAATGCTTTATTTATGGTTTTAGTTTCAGTTTTAGTTAACTATAATAACCTATATATGTACAGTTTCTTAAAAAAACATTAGAAATAAATACATAGAATAGATTTAAAGAAAGCGTCTCTTCAAACACAGGAGCTGCACCTCATATTATCACTACATTTCTTGACTATAACGAGAAATTTAATGAAAATACATAAATCCAATCATGTATGAGTAAAAGAAATATTGATGCTTAATTGCATATACTATATATATATATAAATATGCAGATTTAAATCTATAACAGTGTTATTTTTGTATCATTGAGATACTATTATAGTTTTTATTTGTATATTGTCCATTTTCATTTTAACTGTAGCTAAAATTCTTGTCAATTTTAATAGTTTTCTAAATGTCTATACGGTTTTTATTCAGTTTTAGTTTGAGTTATTTTACACAATGTGTAAAATATTAAAATTACTAAAATGTGCAAAAAATATGCATATTTACATCTATAACAGTGTTATTTTAGTATTGTTGAGATACTATAATAGTTTTTATCTTTATATTTTTCATTTTCATTTTAACTGTAGCTAAAAATTTTGTAATTTTGTTGTGTAATTTTTGTATTTTGTTATGTCTATATAGCTTTTATTCATATTTATTTCAGTTTTAGTTTGAGTTATTTTTGTACACCGGGTTAAACTAAATGAAAACAAGAAATGCAACAAGCTGAAATTAAATAAGTGTAAGTTTTATATATTTTATGCGATTTCGGTCAACATTTATTTAATTTCAACCAAGCGTGCCACACAAGTCCTGAAAACTGAAGCCGATGCGTCTTGATCACCCCCCGGTGGCTGGTCTCAGTACAGCTCATAAACCCCGCCCCCTCCATATATTATAATGACGCGAGACAAACTAAACAATCAAATTACACTTCAAGTTAATTTTTCCAAAGATGGTTTCTGTCATTGTAGGCAGTTTTCATTTCAAGTGTTTGTTTTTTAAATAAGTTTAGTTTTAGTTCATTATTTGATGTTATAAAAAACGGGGGTGTGGCCTCATGATTGACAGCTTCTCTGAGTGAAGTAGCCACTGAGGCACTAATCAACTGGATCCTCAGGAGATTGGAGCTTTAGCTTTAATTTCTATATTTCCATAACTGTTTATTTCACACCGACATAATGAGTAAAGTGTGCTAACGCTCCCAAATCAGTGCAAGATGTCAGCGCAATAATCGGACATTGGCGGCTTCACTCTTTTAGTCACGTTTAGCTGTTTTATTGTTTTTCTGTGCTATTATGAGTCTCTATTAACTGTAGGAGGAGATCACAGATGATTGTTTTCTTTAGTTAAGTCAGATAAATCCCAACACATAGAGACTTTCCTACATGGCACGTCCATCTTTTTACTATGTCTATGATTTCAACTAACAAAGATGCTTTTTTATGGTTTTAGTTTCAGTTTTAGTTAACTATATTTGTCAAGTCAAGTCAGCTTTATTTATATAGCGCTTTTAACAATGTAGATTGTTTCAAAGCAGCTTTACAGTGTTAAACAGGAAAATAATGCAGCATAATTTTATTCAGCCGTATAGCTGTCTGGAGAAAACGGTGATGTCATCAGCTCATTTCAATTATCATACAGTGACAGTGTTGGCTTTAGATCAGTAATTTAGTTTATATGGTTAATTTAGTTTAATAATTAGATTTATTTGGATATTTAGTTGAACATGTAGTGTCCCCAACTGAGCACGCCAAGCCAGAGGCAACAGTGGCAAGAAAACCAAAACCCATCAGGAGCAGAATGGAGGAAAATAAACCTTGGAGAAACCAGGCTCAGTCGGGGGCCAGTTCTCCTCTGGCCAATCAACAAACAGCGTATTATTATTATTCGGACAACTTTACAGGTCAGAGGTCATAATAGATCGGAATATTCGAAAGATCTGAGTCATCACGCCAGAGACGGGTTTATTGAGGATGACATATTGATTAAACAATTATTAAATTACAATATTCGAACAATTGGAGTCATCACGCAGGAGACGGGTTTATTGAGGATGACATATCGATTTAACAATTATTAAATTACAATATTCTAAAGATCGGAGTCATCACGCCAGAGACGGGTTTATTGAGGATGGCATATCGATTTAACAATTATTAAATAGGAATATTCAAACAATCGGAGTCATCACGCCGGAGACGGGTTTATTGAGGATGACATATTGATTAAACAATTATTAAATTACAATATTCGAACAATTGGAGTCATCACGCAGGAGACGGGTTTATTGAGGATGCCGTATTGATGAAACAATTATTAAATTGCAATATTCTAAAGATCGGAGTCATCACGCCAGAGACGGGTTTATTGAGGATGACATTGATTAAACAATTATTAAATTGCAATATTCGAACAATCGGAGTCATCACGCCAGAGACGGGTTTATTGAGGATGACATATCGATTAAACAATTATTAAATAGGAATATTCAAACAATCGGAGTCATCACGCCGGAGACGGGTTTATTGAGGATGACATATCGATTAAACAATTATTAAATTGCAATATTCGAACAATCGGAGTCATCACGCCGGAGACGGTTTTATTGAGGATGACATATCGATTAAACAATTATTAAATTGCAATATTCGAACAATCGGAGTCATCACGCCAGAGACGGGTTTATTGAGGATGACATATCGATGAAACAATTATTAAATAGGAATATTCAAACAATCGGAGTCATCACGCCGGAGACGGGTTTATTGAGGATGACATATCGATTTAACAATTATTAAATTACAATATTCGAACAATTGGAGTCATCACGCCGGAGACGGGTTTATTGAGGATGACATATCGATTTAACAATTATTAAATTACAATATTCGAACAATTGGAGTCATCACGCCGGAGACGGGTTTATTGAGGATGACATATTGATTAAACAATTATTAAATTACAATATTCGAACAATCGGAGTCATCACGCCGGAGACGGGTTTATTGAGGATGACATATTGATTAAACAATTATTAAATTACAATATTCGAACAATCGGAGTCATCACGCCGGAGACGGGTTTATTGAGGATGACATATTGATTAAACAATTATTAAATTACAATATTCGAACAATTGGAGTCATCACGCCAGAGGCGGGTTTATTGAGGATGCCGTATTGATGAAACAATTATTAAATTGCAATATTCGAAAGATCGGAGTCATCACGCCGGAAACGGGTTTATTGAGGATGACATATTGATTAAACAATTATTAAATTACAATATTCGAACAATCGGAGTCATCACGCCGGAGACGGGTTTATTGAGGATGACATATTGATTAAACAATTATTAAATTACAATATTCGAACAATTGGAGTCATCACGCCAGAGGCGGGTTTATTGAGGATGCCGTATTGATGAAACAATTATTGAATTGCAATATTCGAAAGATCGGAGTCATCACGCCAGAGACGGGTTTATTGAGGATGATATATCGATTTAACAATTATTAAATAGGAATATTCAAACAATCGGAGTCATCACGCCAGAGACGGGTTTATTGAGGATGACATATCGATTAAACAATTATTAAATAGGAATATTCGAACAATCGGAGTCATCATGCCGGAGACGGGTTTATTGAGGATGCCGTGTCGATGAGGCAGTTTCAGGGGGAGTCTAATCACGGTCTCTCAGACACTTCAGGGTCATGCGTTGGTCTTATATTAACCTTGAAATAACCTTTTTCTTAAAAAACATTAGAAATAAATCCATACTTCATTAAAATACAAACGGCGTGAGATGAAAGACAGGAGCGTCACCTTTCTCTCGGCGCTGTGGGGCTGGTTCCTCTGCACCGGCACCTGTAGGAGGCGCTGCAGCTTGTCCTGGTTTAGCTCCCCGATGGCGGTGATGATGCCGTAGCTCAGTTTGTCGTCCGGGATCCCGTGTCGCCGGAGCCATCCTCCGCACGCGAAGCTGTAGAAGTCGTGGCAGGGCTGGACGCTCGGGTCGATGTTCCCCTGGACGAATCGCGCGGCCCGGAGCAGCGAGCGCCGCTTGACGCAGTCCTGCCTGCACTGAGAGTCCTGGGCCTCCAGAGACAGGAACTTCAGCGCTAGCATGCAGCCGAGGATCACGCACATCCCCGCCGCAAACACCAGCGCTGACAGCAGGCAGATCTCACGCCGGCTCCAGCGGGCCGGAGCCCCGCCTCCGCCCCCAGGGCCGGCCCCGCCCACACACTTGTCCCGCCCACTCCGGCCGCGGCTGCCGCGGTCCAGGGATCCGCCCAGCTGCAGACTCATGCCGTTGCTCAGCGTGCTGCTGCTGTAGCGGCTCCCGTACTTGATCTCCTGGAAGTCGTCGTAGTGTGCCGTGAGGGAGTACGTCTTCTCCATGCCCACCGACGTCTGCGTCCGGGATTTGTTGGGGAAAGTGTGGAACATGAGGTCACGAGGGGAGGATCTAAGATCAAAGTGAGGTCATGACCTTGGACTCGGAGGTCGGTCGGTCTGTATGAAGAGGCTTTTCCTGTTCTGTCCGTGACCTGCTGTGAGAGAGATGCGATTAATTACATTTACATTTACATTTATGCATTTGGCAGATGCTTTTATCCAAAGCGACTTATGTCCCTTATTACAGGGACAATCCCCCTGGAACAACATGTAGTAAAGTGCCTTGCTCAAGGACACACTGGTGGTGACCACTGGGATCGAACCAGCAACCTTCTGCGCATCAGGTCCATGGTTTAACCCACTGGACCACCATCTCACATTAATGGATTGATCTACAGTGCGTCCAGAAAGTATTTTGCAATGAAACATTGGGTTAACATTGGCCACATCAGCTGAGGTGCCCCTATTGTCGCTACCCGTGTTCTGCTTACCCTCCGCCTAAAGATCCGCTGATTCCACGAAACCGCTCCCCTGTTTTCCCGCTCGCGCCCCAGCATCACTGGTACCCCTTTTCCACCAAGGCAGTGCTGGTGCTAGTTCGGAGCCAGAGCTTAGTTTCAAATCGGTTCTTTGTGTTTCCACACCCAAAGCCCAGCTCCGAGCCAGGAAAAGTGGTTCGTAAGTAGCACCAAAACATTGCTGGGCTAGAACAGGGCTAGAAGTAAGAACCGATTACGTCAGGCGCTGGGGGCGGAGTCAACAAGGCCAACACAAACTTGAGATCCGCCATTGTTGAAATTGTCAGGGTTCTGTCACTTCGGTCTAGTTTATTCATGGTTTTGTGACAGAGCTCTGACACTCCTGTATTGTTTGTCTTGTCTTGTGTCCTTGTGTTTTGTGTGCGGGCGTGGTGTTCGGATCCCAGCACTTTGGTGTAGTTTGGGTTTCAGTTTTGTGTTGGGATTCAGACATTCATGCTCCGCGTGTTTGTTTTGTCTCGAGCGCACAGAGTGAGCATTCGCTCGTTCTCGTGCGCTCTGTCTTGTCATGTGAGCGTGTGCTCTTCTGTCTGTGTGTTGTGTTCTGTGTAGCACACGGTTCATGTTTACATCGGCCGTGTTCTTTCATGTTATGTTGTGTAGCATGTGGTTGGTGTTTTTCACTGGCTACGTGCTTTAATGTTGTCAAGTTTTGTGTGAACATGCAGCTGATGAGTTTTCATTAGCTGCATGTTCATGTCATGTTTGGTGTGAGCACATGTCTTGTTAAGTGTTTCTTTGTGCCATGTGCTCATGTCTATTGTCTAACCCCGCCCACCTTGTTTCCTGATTATTGGTTCATTTGCCCCGCCTGTCTTCCCTCGTTACCCTCTTTTGTTTGTTCCCTATTTAATCTCCTTGTGTTTGCAGTCCAGTGCGGAATCGTTGTCGTATTTACCTCATGTTTCCCTGCTTCCTGCTCCCTGCTCCCTGCTCCCTGCTCCCTGCTTCCTGCTCAAGTCAAGTCAAGTCAAGTCAAGTCAAGTCAAGTCAAGTCAAGTCAAGTCAAGTCAAGTCAAGTCAAGTCAAGTCTTCCCCCTCGGGGTAGTTTTGTTTCGTCTTGTTTGATTTTATTATTATCATTAAAAAGCCCATTCCTCTGCATCTCTGAGTCCTCACCTCATCCCTTCAACAAACCCTGACAGAAATAGCAGCTAATGGAGCTAACAGCTGCTGCTCGTTTGTAATCTCCGGCTATTCAAATTACAGCGAACTGCATGAATGTGTTGGATTCGCTGTGTTTTCGTTGCCGATGTAGGATCGTAGAGCCATGTGAATCAATAGTAACGCAACGTTTGCATTGTTGATGGAAGGCTTGTTCGCAGCGGTGCTGTGCAGAGACCGATTGCCGTTTGATAACGAGGTTTTCACAACAAAACCCGCCCAATTGCTACTCAAAACAAGCCCAATCGCGTTTCAGGGGGGCTTCCCCGATAAAAATCACATTTGGGGGTAAGATATGTGTTTTTTTGGCATGGTTGCCTACTAAAATTCACATTCCCGGGGCTAAATATCACATAATTGGGGATATCGCTTCAACCCGCGGACATGAAAAACAGCCCGCGGCAACAGTGATGAAGTAGCCCAATTCCACGGGAAAACCGCGGACTTGGCAACACTGCCGCTGCCTCGCTAGCGTTGCTGAGAAAGATGAGACGTATACAGTGGCGTAAGACCTGACTCTGTTGTGGCTCTCAGCAGGTGGAAGAGCAAATGGTTCTTAGAAGGCTCCACAGTCGAACCAACTATGGACTGGGACTTGCTCTTGCTCTGAACTAGCACCCTGTTCATTCTGGTGGAAAAGGGGTATCAGAGTCTGTGTGCGGAAAACTGGAAAGCGGAGACAAAAGTTCCAGAATGTCGTCGTATTAAGAGTATGCGTTACAATCCGCGGAATTAGTAATTTGGTAGTTTGTTTTTGTATTTCTGTCGGTATTATTTTGCTCCTGATCTATTAATAGTGCAAACAACTTGTACAAAATACATATTTAACATTATAATATAACAGATCTAATGTAAATAAAACCAACTTTGCTGTTGATGGCACACTTTGTAGAATATATATAGGCCTAATTTGATATAATAGCCCATAAACTGTTACAGAATATATAAATTGATATAATTCTTATTACTATTTATTTATATTTTAAAGTGTCATTAATGTAAAATACAAAAAATATTCTAATTCAAATTTTATTTTGACAATTTAGTAGAATAATTGAAAAACGGATAACAGAAAAATCTGAATCCCATTAAAAGATAATCATCTGAAAGGATTTTTTTTAATAACTTATGTACAAGCATATCAATATTTAGTTTATTAGACAAGGTACAAGATATGTCATTATAATTATTATTTTTTTAAACATAATAGATTTTGTCTTCACTCAATAGGTTTTAATGAAAGTGAAGATGCCTGAAATGTACATCTAAATCATGAAAATATGAAATAATAGCTCCGTTAATAAAGTATTACGTTTAAAAACATTAACACCAGCAACAACATGCCACTTGGGGCCTTCTGTGCCAAATATGGCTGGGTCATCTTACCCCAAGAGTCTAATTTTGTCTTTTTACTTCAAAATAAAAGCTATAACATTTACTCCACAAAACCAAAAACATTGTGTCCACAAATCCCTCATTAACAGATGACAAAAAACTTTGATATTCAACATAATACAATGTCATATGTCACTATTTACAATAGACACAACATTTTTATCAAAACTGTTTTGACTGACTAGTAAGAGTAAGATGGATCATTTGTATGGACAAGCACCCAATCCCAATCCTCGCCCCCAATGCCAGCCCACCCCAGTGACCCTTTTTTTTTATTTGGGCCACTGCCCACCAAATGTCTGTGCACAGCCCTGGTTAAGAGTCTGTGATACACTTTGATTGTAGGCCATTTTTGGTCATAAGATGTTTAGGCAAAGCAACTTCACATTATATCCCATCAGATCTGACCAGCTGGAGTTTGTTTATTAGGCGAGCAGGGCAACCACCCAGTAGAGCATTACAATAATCTACAGCTCATGAACATTACAATAATCTACAGCTCATCAACATTACAATAATCTACAGCTCATCAACATTACAATAATCTACAGCTCATCAACATTACAATAATCTACAGCTCATCATCATTACAATAATCTACAGCTCATCAACATTACAATAATCTACAGATCATCAACATTACAATAATCTACAGCTCATCAACATTACAATAATCTACAGCTCATGAACATTACAATAATCTACAGCTCATCAACATTACAATAATCTACAGCTCATCAACATTACAATAATCTACAGCTCATGAACATTACAATAATCTACAGCTCATGAACATTACAATAATCTACAGCTCATGAACATTACAATAATCTACAGCTCATCAACATTACAATAATCTACAGCTCATGAACATTACAATAATCTACAGCTCATCAACATTACAATAATCTACAGCTCATGAACATTACAATAATCTACAGCTCATGAACATTACAATAATCTACAGCTCATGAACATTACAATAATCTACAGCTCATGAACATTACAATAATCTACAGCTCATCAACATTACAATAATCTACAGCTCATCAACATTACAATAATCTACAGCTCATCATCATTACAATAATCTACAGCTCATCAACATTACAATAATCTACAGCTCATCAACATTACAATAATCTACAGCTCATCATCATTACAATAATCTACAGCTCATCATCATTACAATAATCTACAGCTCATCAACATTACAATAATCTACAGCTCATGAACATTACAATAATCTACAGCTCATGAACATTACAATAATCTACAGCTCATCAACATTACAATAATCTACAGCTCATCAACATTACAATAATCTACAGCTCATGAACATTACAATAATTTACAGCTCATCAACATTACAATAATCTACAGCTCATGAACATTACAATAATCTACAGCTCATCATCATTACAATAATCTACAGCTCATCAACATTACAATAATCTACAGCTCATCAACATTACAATAATCTACAGCTCATCAACATTACAATAATCTACAGCTCATCAACATTACAATAATCTACAGCTCATCATCATTACAATAATCTACAGCTCATGAACATTACAATAATCTACAGCTCATCATCATTACAATAATCTACAGCTCATCAACATTACAATAATCTACAGCTCATGAACATTACAATAATCTACAGCTCATCATCATTACAATAATCTACAGCTCATCAACATTACAATAATCTACAGCTCATCAACATTACAGTAATCTACAGATCATCAACATTACAATAATCTACAGCTCATCATCATTACAGTAATCTACAGATCATCAACATTACAATAATCTACAGCTCATCAACATTACAGTAATCTACAGATCATCAACATTACAATAATCTACAGCTCATCAACATTACAATAATCTACAGCTCATCATCATTACAATAATCTACAGCTCATCAACATTACAATAATCTACAGCTCATCATCATTACAGTAATCTACAGATCATCAACATTACAATAATCTACAGCTCATCAACATTACAGTAATCTACAGATCATCAACATTACAATAATCTACAGCTCATCAACATTACAATAATCTACAGCTCATCAACATTACAATAATCTACAGCTCATCAACATTACAATAATCTACAGCTCATGAACATTACAATAATCTACAGCTCATCAACATTAATATAATCTACAGCTCATCAACATTACAATAATCTACAGCTCATCATCATTACAATAATCTACAGCTCATGAACATTACAATAATCTACAGCTCATCAACATTACAATAATCTACAGCTCATCAACATTACAATAATCTACAGCTCATCAACATTACAATAATCTACAGCTCATCAACATTACAATAATCTACAGCTCATGAACATTACAATAATCTACAGCTCATCAACATTAATATAATCTACAGCTCATCAACATTACAATAATCTACAGCTCATCATCATTACAATAATCTACAGCTCATCAACATTACAATAATCTACAGCTCATCATCATTACAATAATCTACAGCTCATCAACATTACAATAATCTACAGCTCATCAACATTACAATAATCTACAGCTCATCAACATTACAATAATCTACAGCTCATGAACATTACAATAATCTACAGCTCATCAACATTACAATAATCTACAGCTCATCAACATTACAATAATCTACAGCTCATGAACATTACAATAATCTACAGCTCATCAACATTACAATAATCTACAGCTCATGAACATTACAATAATCTACAGCTCATCAACATTACAATAATCTACAGCTCATCAACATTACAATAATCTACAGCTCATGAGCATTACAATAATCTACAGCTCATCAACATTACAATAATCTACAGCTCATCAACATTACAATAATCTACAGCTCATCAACATTACAATAATCTACAGCTCATCAACATTACAATAATCTACAGCTCATGAACATTACAATAATCTACAGCTCATCAACATTACAATAATCTACAGCTCATGAACATTACAATAATCTACAGCTCATCATCATTACAATAATCTACAGCTCATCAACATTACAATAATCTACAGCTCATCAACATTACAATAATCTACAGCTCATCATCATTACAATAATCTACAGCTCATGAACATTACAATAATCTACAGCTCATCAACATTACAATAATCTACAGCTCATGAACATTACAATAATCTACAGCTCATCAACATTACAATAATCTACAGCTCATCATCATTACAATAATCTACAGCTCATCAACATTACAATAATCTACAGCTCATGAACATTACAATAATCTACAGCTCATCAATATTACAATAATCTACAGCTCATCAACATTACAATAATCTACAGCTCATGAACATTACAATAATCTACAGCTCATCAACATTACAATAATCTACAGCTCATCAACATTACAATAATCTACAGCTCATCAACATTACAATAATCTACAGCTCATGAACATTACAATAATCTACAGCTCATCATCATTACAATAATCTACAGCTCATGAACATTACAATAATCTACAGCTCATCATCATTACAATAATCTACAGCTCATCATCATTACAATAATCTACAGCTCATCATCATTACAATAATCTACAGCTCATCATCATTACAATAATCTACAGCTCATCATCATTACAATAATCTACAGCTCATGAACATTACAATAATCTACAGCTCATCATCATTACAATAATCTACAGCTCATCAACATTACAATAATCTACAGCTCATGAACATTACAATAATCTACAGCTCATCATCATTACAATAATCTACAGCTCATCAACATTACAATAATCTACAGCTCATCATCATTACAATAATCTACAGCTCATCAACATTACAATAATCTACAGCTCATCATCATTACAATAATCTACAGCTCATCATCATTACAATAATCTACAGCTCATCAACATTACAATAATCTACAGCTCATCAACATTACAATAATCTACAGCTCATGAACATTACAATAATCTACAGCTCATCATCATTACAATAATCTACAGCTCATGAACATTACAATAATCTACAGCTCATCATCATTACAATAATCTACAGCTCATGAACATTACAATAATCTACAGCTCATGAACATTACAATAATCTACAGCTCATGAACATTACAATAATCTACAGCTCATCAACATTACAATAATCTACAGCTCATCAATATTACAATAATCTACAGCTCATGAACATTACAATAATCTACAGCTCATCATCATTACAATAATCTACAGCTCATCAACATTACAATAATCTACAGCTCATGAACATTACAATAATCTACAGCTCATCATCATTACAATAATCTACAGCTCATCATCATTACAATAATCTACAGCTCATCAACATTACAATAATCTACAGCTCATCAACATTACAATAATCTACAGCTCATCAACATTACAATAATCTACAGCTCATCAACATTACAATAATCTACAGCTCATCAGCATTACAATAATCTACAGCTCATCATCATTACAATAATCTACAGCTCATCAACATTACAATAATCTACAGCTCATGAACATTACAATAATCTACAGCTCATCATCATTACAATAATCTACAGCTCATGAACATTACAATAATCTACAGCTCATCAACATTACAATAATCTACAGCTCATGAACATTACAATAATCTACAGCTCATGAACATTACAATAATCTACAGCTCATCATCATTACAATAATCTACAGCTCATGAACATTACAATAATCTACAGCTCATGAACATTACAATAATCTACAGCTCATCATCATTACAATAATCTACAGCTCATGAACATTACAATAATCTACAGCTCATGAACATTACAATAATCTACAGCTCATCAACATTACAATAATCTACAGCTCATGAACATTACAATAATCTACAGCTCATGAACATTACAATAATCTACAGCTCATCAACATTACAATAATCTACAGCTCATGAACATTACAATAATCTACAGCTCATCAATATTACAATAATCTACAGCTCATCATCATTACAATAATCTACAGCTCATCAACATTACAATAATCTACAGTTCATCAACATTACAATAATCTACAGCTCATGAGCATTACAATAATCTACAGCTCATCAACATTACTATAATCTACAGCTCATCAACATTACAATAATCTACAGCTCATGAACATTACAATAATCTACAGCTCATGAACATTACAATAATCTACAGCTCATGAACATTACAATAATCTACAGCTCATGAACATTACAATAATCTACAGCTCATGAACATTACAATAATCTACAGCTCATCAACATTACAATAATCTACAGCTCATGAACATTACAATAATCTACAGCTCATCAACATTACAATAATCTACAGCTCATCAACATTACAATAATCTACAGCTCATCAACATTACAATAATCTACAGCTCATCAACATTACAATAATCTACAGCTCATGAACATTACAATAATCTACAGCTCATCAACATTACAATAATCTACAGCTCATGAACATTACAATAATCTACAGCTCATCATCATTACAATAATCTACAGCTCATCAACATTACAATAATCTACAGCTCATCAACATTACAATAATCTACAGCTCATCATCATTACAATAATCTACAGCTCATGAACATTACAATAATCTACAGCTCATCAACATTACAATAATCTACAGCTCATGAACATTACAATAATCTACAGCTCATCAACATTACAATAATCTACAGCTCATCATCATTACAATAATCTACAGCTCATCAACATTACAATAATCTACAGCTCATGAACATTACAATAATCTACAGCTCATCAATATTACAATAATCTACAGCTCATCAACATTACAATAATCTACAGCTCATGAACATTACAATAATCTACAGCTCATCAACATTACAATAATCTACAGCTCATCAACATTACAATAATCTACAGCTCATCAACATTACAATAATCTACAGCTCATGAACATTACAATAATCTACAGCTCATCATCATTACAATAATCTACAGCTCATCAACATTACAATAATCTACAGCTCATCATCATTACAATAATCTACAGCTCATCATCATTACAATAATCTACAGCTCATCAACATTACAATAATCTACAGCTCATCAACATTACAATAATCTACAGCTCATGAACATTACAATAATCTACAGCTCATCATCATTACAATAATCTACAGCTCATGAACATTACAATAATCTACAGCTCATCATCATTACAATAATCTACAGCTCATGAACATTACAATAATCTACAGCTCATGAACATTACAATAATCTACAGCTCATGAACATTACAATAATCTACAGCTCATCAATATTACAATAATCTACAGCTCATGAACATTACAATAATCTACAGCTCATCATCATTACAATAATCTACAGCTCATCAACATTACAATAATCTACAGCTCATGAACATTACAATAATCTACAGCTCATCATCATTACAATAATCTACAGCTCATCATCATTACAATAATCTACAGCTCATCAACATTACAATAATCTACAGCTCATCAACATTACAATAATCTACAGCTCATCAACATTACAATAATCTACAGCTCATCAACATTACAATAATCTACAGCTCATCAGCATTACAATAATCTACAGCTCATCATCATTACAATAATCTACAGCTCATCAACATTACAATAATCTACAGCTCATGAACATTACAATAATCTACAGCTCATCATCATTACAATAATCTACAGCTCATGAACATTACAATAATCTACAGCTCATCAACATTACAATAATCTACAGCTCATGAACATTACAATAATCTACAGCTCATCAACATTACAATAATCTACAGCTCATGAACATTACAATAATCTACAGCTCATCATCATTACAATAATCTACAGCTCATGAACATTACAATAATCTACAGCTCATGAACATTACAATAATCTACAGCTCATGAACATTACAATAATCTACAGCTCATCAACATTACAATAATCTACAGCTCATGAACATTACAATAATCTACAGCTCATGAACATTACAATAATCTACAGCTCATCAACATTACAATAATCTACAGCTCATGAACATTACAATAATCTACAGCTCATCAATATTACAATAATCTACAGCTCA
>NC_137114.1:58130128-58132628 GCF_949357685.1 Gobio gobio
TTTCTGAGTTAATTCATCCTGTCATCTCTCATCTGTTTCAATGGACACACACACACACACACACACACACGGAATCTCTCAGTAAGTGATTTGAAGACACACGCACACCTGATGTATATGGAGGTGTTTCTCTGGAAAATGTCAGTCTCCATTCAAACCATCATTCATCAGATGTGTCTCGCTCTTTTCCTGTCTTTCAAACGCAGCTCTCTCACACACACACACACACACACACACACACACACACACACACACACACACACACACACACACACACACACACACACACACACACACACACACACACACACACACACACACTGTTTTAATAAAATCTGCATTATAAAACAGAGAGTTCTGACTTTAGAGCCGTTGTAAATGCAGATAAATGCACCTGATGCATTAATGCAGCCGTTATGAGAACAGATTAATGATAAATGTAACGTTAAACACTGATACTGTAACACTGAACACTGATACTGTAACACTGAACACTGATACTGTAACACTGAACACTGAACACTGATACTGTAACACTGATACTGTAACACTGAACACTGATACTGTAACACTGATACTGTAACTCTGAACACTGATACTGTAACACTGAACACTGATACTGTAACACTGAACACTGATACTGTAACACTGAACACTGATACTGTAACACTGAACACTGATACTGTAACACTGAACACTGAACACTGATACTGTAACACTGATACTGTAACACTGAACACTGATACTGTAACACTGATACTGTAACACTGAACACTGATACTGTAACACTGAACACTGATACTGTAACTCTGAACACTGATACTGTAACACTGAACACTGAACACTGATACTGTAACACTGAACACTGAACACTGATACTGTAACACTGATACTGTAACTCTGAACACTGATACTGTAACTCTGAACACTGAACACTGATACTGTAACTCTGAACACTGATACTGTAACTCTGAACACTGAACACTGATACTGTAACTCTGAACACTGATACTGTAACACTGAACACTGAACACTGATACTGTAACACTGATACTGTAACACTGATACTGTAACTCTGAACACTGATACTGTAACACTGAACACTGATACTGTAACACTGAACACTGAACACTGATACTGTAACACTGATACTGTAACACTGATACTGTAACTCTGAACACTGATACTGTAACACTGAACACTGATACTGTAACACTGAACACTGATACTGTAACACTGAACACTGATACTGTAACACTGATACTGTAACACTGAACACTGATACTGTAACACTGAACACTGATACTGTAACTCTGAACACTGATACTGTAACACTGAACACTGATACTGTAACACTGAACACTGATACTGTAACACTGAACACTGATACTGTAACACTGATACTGTAACACTGAACACTGATACTGTAACACTGAACACTGATACTGTAACACTGAACACTGATACTGTAACTCTGAACACTGATACTGTAACACTGATACTGTAACACTGAACACTGATACTGTAACACTGAACACTGATACTGTAACACTGATACTGTAACACTGAACACTGATACTGTAACACTGAACACTGAACACTGATACTGTAACTCTGAACACTGATACTGTAACACTGAACACTGAACACTGATACTGTAACTCTGAACACTGATACTGTAACTCTGAACACTGAACACTGATACTGTAACTCTGAACACTGATACTGTAACACTGAACACTGAACACTGATACTGTAACACTGATACTGTAACACTGATACTGTAACTCTGAACACTGATACTGTAACACTGAACACTGATACTGTAACACTGAACACTGATACTGTAACACTGAACACTGATACTGTAACACTGAACACTGATACTGTAACTCTGAACACTGATACTGTAACACTGAACACTGATACTGTAACTCTGAACACTGATTCTGAAACACTGATACTGTAACACTGATACTGTAACACTGAACACTGATACTGTAACACTGATACTGTAACACTGATACTGTAACTCTGAACACTGATACTGTAACACTGATACTGTAACACTGATACTGTAACTCTGAACACTGATACTGTAACACTGATACTGTAACACTGATACTGTAACACTGAACACTGATACTGTAACACTGAACAATGATACTGTAACGCCGATACTGTAACACTGAACACTGATACTGTAACACTGAACACAGATACTGTAACGCCGATACTGTAACACTGAACACTGATACTGTAACACTGATACTGTAACTCTGAACACTGATACTGTAACACTGATACTGTAACACTGATACTGTAACACTGATACTGTAACACTGAACACTGATACTGTAACACTGATACTGTAACACTGAACACTGATACTGTAACACTGATACTGTAACACTGAACACTGATACTGTAACTCTGAACACTGAATAATGATACTGTAACTCTGAACACTGAACACTGATACTGTAACTCTGAATACTGA
>NC_137114.1:58147628-58150128 GCF_949357685.1 Gobio gobio
CAGAACAAAACAGAAGACAAACAGAAGAAAACAGAAGAAAACAGAAACAAACAGAAGACAAACAGAAGAAAACAGAAGACAAACAGAAGAAAACAGAAGACAAACAGAAGACAAACAGAAGACAAACAGAAGAAAACAGAAGAAAACAGAAGACAAACAGAAGAAAACAGAAGACAAACAGAAGACAAACAGAAGAAAACAGAAGACAAACAGAAGACAACAGAAGAAAACAAGAAAAACAGAAGAAAACAGAAGACAAACAGAAGAAAACAGAAGAAAACAAGAAAAACAGAAGGAAACAGAAGAAAACAGAAGAAAAACAGAAGGAAACAGAAGAAAAACAGAAGAAAACAGAAGAAAACAGAAGAAAAACAGAAGGAAACAGAAGAAAAACAGAAGGAAACAGAAGAAAAATAGAAGACAAACAGAAGAAAACGACAATCATGCCCTGTAGAGCGAGAGGAGGGTGTGGCGGCTGCAGCGGAGAGATGAAAAACTGCACTCAACTTCACGCTATTGGCTTTCAATTGATTAAGAAGGTCGTTTGAAGGGCTTTCTCTCTTTATTAAAGTCTCTTGGTGTGGAATTAGAGCACCAGGCAATTAAAGGCAACCTACTCAACACACACACACTCATGGATCACACACACACTCACACACACACACTCCGCACTACAGCAGTCCACATCTGCAAGGCTGCCTGGGTCGAGGCGAAATGGAGGGACCAGTGGAAGTCAGAGGAACCATCTCGGCTACACCACAGATGTTCCTCGTTCCTGGGGCGCTTCGGGCAGCAATGATGAAGTGGGGCATTGTGGATAGTCCCAATGCGACTGCGGAGACCCACTGCAAACTGTGGAACACATTTTAACTAGCAGCCCCATATATTGAACGTGGTCTAATTGACCTTGATCATAGGATGCTGGACTGGCTCGCCTCAACAGAACTGAAGATCTAAGGACATAGGAGAAAGAATTTGCTGATTAGTTAGTACTGGCTGCAGATAAAGTCCTAACTGTAGGGGATTTTAATATCCATTCTCCTTGTTACAAATATGGTAGAACTACCTCTCCTACCACTGAAAATAAATAATCAGTTTAATCAGAAGAACTCGATGTTGCAACAGAAACTATTGACTCTCTCTTTTCCAGCACTTTAGACCGTTCGCTTAAAGAAGATTAAAGAAAACAGTCCAACGCCATGGTACAACGAGCACACTCACACACACACACACACACACACACACACACACACACACACACACACACACACACACACACACACACACACACACACACACACACACACACACACACATACACACCCAGGCCCTCAAGAGATCACACAGAAAAATGGAGCGCAGCTGGAAGAAAACAAAACTAGATGTCTTTCGTAATTCGTGGAAAGAGCGCATGATCGCATACAGAAAACAAAACTAGAGGTCTTTCGTAATTCGTGGAAAGAGCGCATGATCGCATACAGAAAACAAAACTAGAGGTCTTTCGTAATTCGTGGAAAGATAGCATGATCGCATACAGAAAACAAAACTAGAGGTCTTTCGTAATTCGTGGAAAGATAGCATGATCGCATACAGAAAACAAAACTAGAGGTCTTTCGTAATTCGTGGAAAGAGCGCATGATCGCATACAGAAAACAAAACTAGAGGTCTTTCGTAATTCGTGGAAAGATAGCATGATCGCATACAGAAAACAAAACTAGAGGTCTTTCGTAATTCGTGGAAAGAGCGCATGATCGCATACAGAAAACAAAACTAGAGGTCTTTCGTAATTCGTGGAAAGAGAGCATGATCGCATACAGAAAACAAAACTAGAGGTCTTTCGTAATTCGTGGAAAGAGAGCATGATCGCATACAGAAAACAAAACTAGAGGTCTTTCTTAATTTGTGGAGAGAGCATGATCGCATACAGAAAACAAAACTAGAGGTCTTTCGTAATTTGTGGAAAGATAGCATGATCGCATACAGAAAACAAAACTAGAGGTCTTTCGTAATTCGTGGAAAGAGAGCATGATCGCATACAGAAAACAAAACTAGAGGTCTTTCGTAATTCGTGGAAAGATAGCATGATCGCATACAGAAAACAAAACTAGAGGTCTTTCGTAATTCGTGGAAAGAGCGCATGATTGTATACAGAAAACAAAACTAGAGGTCTTTCGTAATTCGTGGAAAGAGCGCATGATCGCATACAGAAAATTCATGGAATTCGTGGAAAGAGCGCATGATTGCATACAGAAAATGCATGGAATTCGTGGAAAGAGCGCATGATTGCATACAGAAAACAAAACTAGAGGTCTTTCTTAATTCGTGGAAAGAGCGCATGATCGCATACAGAAAACAAAACTAGAGGTATTTCGTAATTCGTGGAAAGAGAGCATGATCGCATACAGAAAACGATACTAGAGGTCTTTCGTAATTCGTGGAAAGATAGCATGATCACATACAGAAAACAAAACTAGAGGTCTTTCGTAATTCGTGGAAAGAG